>NW_028270278.1:0-157500 GCF_037043375.1 Chiloscyllium plagiosum | reverse complement strand
GTAGGTTAGGGTGGATTGGCCATGCTAAATTACCCCATAGTGTTCAGGGATGTGTAGGTTAGGGTGGAATGGCCATGCGATGTTATCCTTTCGTGTTCAGGGATGTGTAGGTTATGGTGGATTGGCCATGCTAAACTACCCCATAGTGTTCAAGGATGAGCAGTTTACGGTGGATTGGCCATGCTAAATTACCCCATAGTGTTCAGGGATGCGCAGGTTAGGGTGGATTGGCCATGCTAAATTACCCCATAGTGCTCAGGGATGTGTAGGTGAATGTGGATTGGCCATGCTAAATTTCCCATATTGTTCAGGGATGTGTAGGTTAGGGTGGATTGGCTATACTAAATTACCCATAGTTTTCAGGGACGTGCAGGTTTGGGGTAATTTACGATGGCCAATCCACCCTAAACTGCTCATCCCTGAACACTATGGGTAATTTAGTATAGCCAATCCACCCTAACCTGCACATCCCTGAACAGTATGGGTAATTTAGCATGGCCAATCCACATTCACCTACACATCCCTGAACACTATGGGGTAATTTAGCATGGCCAATCCACCCTTAGTGTTCAGGAATGTGTAGGTTAGGATGGATTGGCCATGCTGAATTACCCCATAGTGATCAGGAATGTGTAGGTTAGTGTGGATTGGCCATGCTAAATTAACCATACTGTCCAGGCATGTGCAGGTTAGGGTGAATTGGCTATGCTATGTTATCTCATAGCGTTCAGGGATGCGTAGGCTCGGGTGGATTGGCCATGCTAAATTACACACAGTGTTCAGTGATGTGCAGGTTAGGGTGGATTAGCCATGCTAAATTACCCTATAGTGTTCAGGGATGTGTAGGTTAGTGTGAATTTGCCATGCTAAATTAACCCATAGTGTTCAGGGATGTGTAGGTTAGGGTGGATTGGCCATGCTAAATTACCCCATAGCGTTCAGGGTTGTGCAGGTTAGGGTGGATTGGCCATGCTAAATTACCTGCAGTGTTCAGTGATGTGTAGGTTAGGGTGGATTGGCCGTGCTATGTTATCCCATAGTATTCAGGGATGTGCAGGTTAGGGTGGATTGGCCATGCTAAATTACCCACAGTGTTCAGTGATGTGGAGGTTAGTGTGAATTTGCCATGCTAAATTAACCCATAGTGTTCAAGGTGTTGTAGGTTAGTGTGCATTGGCCATGCTAAGTTACCCATAGTGTTCAGGGATGTGTAGGTTAGGGTGGATTGGCCATGCTCAATTACCCTATAGTGTTTAGGAATGTGTAGGTTAGTGTGGATTGGCCATGCTAAATTACCCCATAGTGTTCAGTGATGTGTAGGTTAGTGTGAATTGGCCATGCTAAATTACCCATAGTGTTCAGGGATGTGTAGGTTAGGGTGGATTGGCGATGCTAAATTAACCCATAGAGTTCAGGGATGTGTAGGTTAGGGTGGATTGGCCATGCTAAATTACCCTATAATGTTCAGGGATGTGTAGGTTAGGGTGGATTGGCCATGCTATGTTATCCCATAGTGTTCAGGGATATGCAGGTGAGGGTAGATTGGCTCTGCTAAATTACCCATAGTGTTCAGGTATTTGTAGGTTAGGGTGGATTGGCCATGCTAAATTACCACATAGTGTTCAGGGATGTGTAGGTAAGGGTGGATAGGCCATGCGATGTTATACCATAGTGTTCGGGGATGTGTAGGTTATGGTGGATTGGCCATGCTGAATTACCCATCGTGTTCAGGGATCTGTAGGTTAGGATGGATTGGCCATGCTAAATTACCCCATAGTGTTCAGGGATGTGTAGGTTAGTGTGCATTGGCCATGCTAAATTACCCATAGTGTTCAAGGTGGTGTAGATTAGTGTGCATTAGTCAAGCTGAGTTACCCATAGTGTTCAGGGATGTGTAGCTTAGTGTGCATTGGCCATGCTAAATTACCCCATAGTGTTCAGGGATATGTAGGTTAGGATGGATTGGCCATGCTAAATTACACCATAGTGTTCAAGGTGTTGTAGGTTAGTGTGCATTGGCCATGCTAAGTTACCCCATAGTGTTCAGGGATGTGCAGGCTAGGGTGGATTGGCCATGCTATGTTATCCCATCGTGTTCAGGGATGTGCTGGTTAGGGTGGATTGGCCATGCTAAATTACCCCATAGTGTTCAGGGATGTGTTGGTTAGGGCGGATTGGCCATGCTAAATTACCCCATAGTGTTCAGTGATATGTAGGTTAGTGTGGATTGGCCATGCTCAATTACCCTTAGTGTTCAGTGATGTGTAGGTTAGTGTGGATTTGCCATGCTAAATTAACCCATAGAGTTCAGGGATGTGTAGGTTAGGGTGGATTGGCCATGCTCAATTACCCCATAGTGTTCAGGGATGTGCAGGTTAGGGTGGATTGGCCATGCTAAATTACCCCATAGTGTTCAGTGATATGTAGGTTAGTGTGGATTGGCCATGCCAAATTTCCCGTAGTGTTCAGGGAAGTGGAGGTAAGGGTGGATTGGCCATGCTAAATTACCCATAGTGCTCAGGTATGTGTAGGTTAGGGTGGATTGACCATGCTAAATTACCCATAGTGCTCAGGTATGTGTTGGTTAGGGTGGATTGACCATGCTAAATTACTCCATAGTGTTCAGAGATGTGCAGGTTAGGGTGGATTGGCCATTCTAATTACCCCATAGTGTTTCAAGGATGTGCAGGTTAGAGTGGATTGGCCATGCGAAATTACCCCATAGTGTTCATGGATGAGCAGTTTACGGTGGATTGGCCATGCTAAATTACATAATAGTGTTCAGGTATGTGCAGGGGAGGGTGGATTGCCATGCTAAATGAACCCATAGTGTTCAGGGATGTGTAGGTAAGGGTGGATTGGCCATGCGATGTTATACCATAGTGTTCGGGGATGTGTAGGTTATGGTGGATTGGCCATGCTGAATTACCCATCGTGTTCAGGGATTTGTAGGTTAGGGTGGATTGGCCATGCTAAATTACCCATAGTGTCCAGGGATGTGCAAGTAAGGGTGGATTGGCCATGGTAAATTACCCCATAGTGTTCAGGGATGTGTAGGTTAGTGTGCATTGGCCATGCTAAATTACCCATAGTGTTCAAGGTGGTGTAGATGAGTGTGCATTGGCCATGCTCAGTTACCCATAGTGTTCAGGGATGTGCAGGTTAGGGTGGATTGGCCATGCTAAATTACCCATAGTGTTCAGGGATGTGTAGGTTAGGGTGGATTGGCCATGCTAAATTACCCCATAGTGTTCAGGGATCTGTAGGTTAGGGTGGATTGGCCATGGTAAATTACCCCATAGTGTTCAGGGATGTGTAGCTTAGTGTGCATTGGCCATGCTAAATTACCCCATAGTGTTCAGGGATATGTAGGTTAGGATGGATTGGCCATGCTAAATTACCACATAGTGTTCAAGGTGTTGTAGGTTAGTGTGCATTGGCCATGCTAAGTGACCCATAGTGTTCAGGGATGTGCAGGCTAGGGTGGATTGGCCATGCTAAATTACCCCATAGTGTTCAGGGATGTGTAGGTGAATGTGAATTGGCCATGCTAAATTACCCCATAGTGTTCAGGGATGTGTAGGTTAGGGTGGATTGGCCATGCTAAATTACCCCATAGTGTTCAGGGAAGTGGAGGTTTGGGTGGTTTGGCCATGCTAAATTACCCCATAGTGTTCAGGGATGTGTAGGTTACTGTGGATTGGCGATGCTATCTTACCCATAGTGTCCAGTCATGTGCAGGTTAGGGTGGATAGGCCATGCTATGTTATCCCATAGTGTTCAGGGATGTGCAGGTGAGGGTAGATTGGCTCTGCTAAATTACCCCATAGTGTTCAGGTATTTGTAGGTTAGGGTGGATTGGCCATGATAACGTAACCCATAGTGTTCAGGGAAGTGTAGGTAAGGGTGGATTGGCCATGCTAAATTACCCATCGTTTTCAAGGTGGTGTAGGTTAGTGTGCATTGGACATGCTAAGTTACCCATAGTGTTCTGGGATGTGCAGGTTAGAGTGGATTGGCCATGCTAAATTACCCCATAGTGTTCAGGGATGTGTAGGTTAGGGTGGAATGGCCATGCGATGTTATCCTTTCGTGTTCAGGGATGTGTAGGTTATGGTGGATTGGCCATGCTAAACTACCCCATAGTGTTCAAGGATGAGCAGTTTACGGTGGATTGGCCATGCTAAATTACCCCATTGTGTTCAGGGATGTGTAGGTTATGCTGGATTGGCCATGCTGAATTACGCCATAGTGTTCAGGGATTTGTAGGTTCAGGTGGATTGGCCGTGCTAAATTACCCCATAGTGTTCAGGGATGTGGAGGTTAGTGTGGATTGGCCATGCTAAATTTCCCATAGTGTTCAGCGATGTGCAGGTTAGGGTGGATTGGCCATGCTAAGTTACCCATAGTGTTCAGGGATGTGTAGGTTAGGGTGTATTGGCCATGCTAAATTACCCATAGTGTTAAGGGAAGTGGAGGTTTGGGTGAATTGGCCACGTGAAATTACCCATAGTGTTCAGTGATGTGTAGGTTAGTGTGGATTGGCCATGCTAAATTACCCAATAGTGTTCAGGGATGTGCAGGTTAGGGTGGATTGGTCATGCTATGTTATCCCATCGTACTCAGGGATGTGCAGGTTCGGGTGGATTAGCCATGCTATGTTATCCCATAGTGTTCAGGGATGTGCAGGTAAGGGTAGATTGGCTCGGCTAAATTACGCCATAGTGTTCAGGTATTTGTAGGTTAGGGTGGATTGGCCATGCTAAATTAACCCACAGTGTTCAGGGATGTGTAGGTAAGGGTGGATTGGCCATGCTAAATTACCCCATAGCGTTCAGGGATGTGCAGGTTAGGGTGGATTGGCCATGCTAAATTACCCCATAGTGTTCAGGAATGTGTAGGTAAGGGTGGATTGGCCATGCTAAATTACCCATAGTGTTCAGGGATGTGTAGGTTATGGTGGATTGGCCATGCTAAATTACCCATAGTGTTCAAGGTGGTGTAGGTTAGTGTGCATTGGCCATTCTAAATTACCCCATAGTGTTCGGGGATGTGCAGGTTAGGGTGGATTGGCAAATGCTCAATTACCCCATTGTGTTCAGGAAAGTGTAGGTTAGTGTAGGTTGGCCATGCTAAATTACCCATAGTGTTCAGGGAAGTGGTGGTTTGGGTGGATTGGCCATGCTAAATTACCCATAGTGTTCAGTTATGTGTAGATTAGGGTGGATTGGCCATGCTAAATTACCCCATAGTGTTGTGGGATGTGTAGGTTAGGGTGGATTGGCCATGCTAAATTACCCCATAGTGTTCAGGGATGTGTAGGTTAGGGTGGAATGGCCATGCGATGTTATCCTTTCGTGTTCAGGGATGTGTAGGTTATGGTGGATTGGCCATGCTAAACTACCCCATAGTGTTCAAGGATGAGCAGTTTACGGTGGATTGGCCATGCTAAATTACCCCATAGTGTTCAGGGATGTGCAGGTTAGGGTGGATTGGCCATGCTAAATTACCACATAGTGTTCAGGGATGTGTAGGTGAATGTGGATTGGCCATGCTAAATTTCCCATACTGTTCAGGGATGTGTAGGTTAGGGTGGATTGGCTATACTAAATTACCCATAGCTTTCAGGGACGTGCAGGTTTGGGGTAATTTATGATGGCCAATCCACCCTAAACTGCTCATCCCTGAACAGTATGGGTAATTTAGCATGGCCAATCCACATTCACCTACACATCCCTGAACACTATGGGGTAATTTAGCATGGCCAATCCACCCTTAGTGTTCAGGAATGTGTAGGTTAGGATGGATTGGCCATGCTGAATTACCCCATAGTGATCAGGAATGTGTAGGTTAGTGTGGATTGGCCATGCTAAATTACCCATAGTGTCCAGGCATGTGCAGGTTAGGGTGAATTGGCTATGCTATGTTATCTCATAGCGTTCAGGGATGCGTAGGCTCGGGTGGATTGGCCATGCTAAATTACACACAGTGTTCAGTGATGTGCAGGTTAGGGTGGATTAGCCATGCTAAATTGCCCTATAGTGTTCAGGGATGTGTAGGTTAGTGTGGATTTGCCATGCTAAATTAACCCATAGTGTTCAGGGATGTGTAGGTTAGGGTGGATTGGCCGTGCTATGTTATCCCATAGTATTCAGGGATGTGCAGGTTAGGGTGGATTGGCCATGCTAAATTACCCACAGTGTTCAGTGATGTGGAGGTTAGTGTGAATTTGCCATGCTAAATTAACCCATAGTGTTCAAGGTGGTGTAGGTTAGTGTGCATTGGCCATGCTAAGTTACCCATAGTGTTCAGGGATGTGTAGGTTAGGGTGGATTGGCCATGCTCAATTACCCTATAGTGTTTAGGAATGTGTAGGTTAGTGTGGATTGGCCATGCTAAATTACCCCATAGTGTTCAGTGATGTGTAGGTTAGTGTGAATTGGCCATGCTAAATTACCCATAGTGTTCAGGGATGTGTAGGTTAGGGTGGATTGGCGATGCTAAATTAACCCATAGAGTTCAGGGATGTGTAGGTTAGGGTGGATTGGCCATGCTAAATTACCCTATAATGTTCAGGGATGTGTAGGTTAGGGTGGATTGGCCATGCTAAATTACCCTATAATGTTCAGGGATGTGTAGGTTAGGGTGGATTGGCCATGCTATGTTATCCCATAGTGTTCAGGGATATGCAGGTGAGGGTAGATTGGCTCTGCTAAATAACCCATAGTGTTCAGGTATTTGTAGGTTAGGGTGGATTGGCCATGCTAAATTACCACATAGTGTTCAGGGATGTGTAGGTAAGGGTGGATAGGCCATGCGATGTTATACCATAGTGTTCGGGGATGTGTAGGTTATGGTGGATTGGCCATGCTGAATTACCCATCGTGTTCAGGGATCTGTAGGTTAGGGTGGATTGGCCATGCTAAATTACCCATAGTGTCCAGGGATGTGCAGGTAAGGGTGGATTGGCCATGGTAAATTACCCCATAGTGTTCAGGGATGTGTAGGTTAGTGTGCATTGGCCATGCTAAATTACCCATCGTGTTCAAGGTGGTGTAGATTAGTGTGCATTAGTCAAGCTGAGTTACCCATAGTGTTCAGGGATGTGTAGCTTAGTGTGCATTGGCCATGCTAAATTACCCCATAGTGTTCAGGGATATGTAGGTTAGGGTGGATTGGCCATGCTAAATTACCCCATAGTGTTCAAGGTGTTGTAGGTTAGTGTGCATTGGCCATGCTAAGTTACCCATAGTGTTCAGGGATGTGCAGGCTAGGGTGGATTGGCCATGCTATGTTATCCCATCGTGTTCAGGGATGTGCTGGTTAGGGTGGATTGGCCATGCTAAATTACCCCATAGTGTTCAGGGATGTGTTGGTTAGGGCGGATTGGCCATGCTAAATTACCCCATAGTGTTCAGTGATATGTAGGTTAGTGTGGATTGGCCATGCTCAATTACCCTTAGTGTTCAGTGATGTGTAGGTTAGTGTGGATTTGCCATGCTAAATTAACCCATAGTGTTCAGGGATGTGTAGGTTAGGGTGGATTGGCCATGCTCAATTACCCCATAGTGTTCAGGGATGTGCAGGTTAGGGTGGATTGGCCATGCTAAATTACCCCATAGTGTTCAGTGATATGTCGGTTAGTGTGGATTGGCCATGCCAAATTTCCCGTAGTGTTCAGGGAAGTGGAGGTAAGGGTGGATTGGCCATGCTAAATTACCCATAGTGCTCAGGTATGTGTAGGTTAGGGTGGATTGACCATGCTAAATTACCCATAGTGCTCAGGTATGTGTTGGTTAGGGTGGATTGACCATGCTAAATTACTCCATAGTGTTCAGAGATGTGCAGGTTAGGGTGGATTGGCCATTCTAATTACCCCATAGTGTTTCAGGGATGTGCAGGTTAGAGTGGATTGGCCATGCGAAATTACCCCATAGTGTTCATGGATGAGCAGTTTACGGTGGATTGGCCATGCTAAATTACATAATAGTGTTCAGGTATGTGCAGGGGAGGGTGGATTGCCATGCTAAATGAACCCATAGTGTTCAGGGATGTGTAGGTAAGGGTGGATTGGCCATGCGATGTTATACCATAGTGTTCGGGGATGTGTAGGTTATGGTGGATTGGCCATGCTGAATTACCCATCGTGTTCAGGGATTTGTAGGTTAGGGTGGATTGGCCATGCTAAATTACCCATAGTGTCCAGGGATGTGCAGGTAAGGGTGGATTGGCCATGGTAAATTACCCCATAGTGTTCAGGGATGTGTAGGTTAGTGTGCATTGGCCATGCTAAATTACCCATAGTGTTCAAGGTGGTGTAGATGAGTGTGCATTGGCCATGCTCAGTTACCCATAGTGTTCAGGGATGTGCAGGTTAGGGTGGATTGGCCATGCTAAATTACCCATAGTGTTCAGGGATGTGTAGGTTAGGGTGGATTGGCCATGCTAAATTACCCCATAGTGTTCAGGGATCTGTAGGTTAGGGTGGATTGGCCATGGTAAATTACCCCATAGTGTTCAGGGATGTGTAGCTTAGTGTGCATTGGCCATGCTAAATTACCCCATAGTGTTCAGGGATATGTAGGTGAATGTGAATTGGCCATGCTAAATTACCCCATAGTGTTCAGGGATGTGTAGGTTAGGGTGGATTGGCCATGCTAAATTACCCCATAGTGTTCAGGGAAGTGGAGGTTTGGGTGGTTTGGCCATGCTAAATTACCCCATAGTGTTCAGGGATGTGCAGGCTAGGGTGGATTGGCCATGCTAAATTACCCCATAGTGTTCAGGGATGTGTAGGTGAATGTGAATTGGCCATGCTAAATTACCCCATAGTGTTCAGGGATGTGTAGGTTAGGGTGGATTGGCCATGCTAAATTACCCCATAGTGTTCAGGGAAGTGGAGGTTTGGGTGGTTTGGCCATGCTAAATTACCCCATAGTGTTCAGGGATGTGTAGGTTACTGTGGATTGGCGATGCTATCTTACCCATAGTGTCCAGTCATGTGCAGGTTAGGGTGGATAGGCCATGCTATGTTATCCCATAGTGTTCAGGGATGTGCAGGTGAGGGTAGATTGGCTCTGCTAAATTACCCCATAGTGTTCAGGTATTTGTAGGTTAGGGTGGATTGGCCATGATAACGTAACCCATAGTGTTCAGGGAAGTGTAGGTAAGGGTGGATTGGCCATGCTAAATTACCCATCGTTTTCAAGGTGGTGTAGGTTAGTGTGCATTGGACATGCTAAGTTACCCATAGTGTTCTGGGATGTGCAGGTTAGAGTGGATTGGCCATGCTAAATTACCCCATAGTGTTCAGGGATGTGTAGGTTAGGGTGGAATGGCCATGCGATGTTATCCTTTCGTGTTCAGGGATGTGTAGGTTATGGTGGATTGGCCATGCTAAACTACCCCATAGTGTTCAAGGATGAGCAGTTTACGGTGGATTGGCCATGCTAAATTACCCCATTGTGTTCAGGGATGTGTAGGTTATGCTGGATTGGCCATGCTGAATTACGCCATAGTGTTCAGGGATTTGTAGGTTCAGGTGGATTGGCCATGCTAAATTTCCCATTGTGTTCAGCGATGTGCAGGTTAGGGTGGATTGGCCATGCTAAATTACCCATAGTGTTAAGGGAAGTGGAGGTTTGGGTGAATTGGCCACGTGAAATTACCCATAGTGTTCAGTGATGTGTAGGTTAGTGTGGATTGGCCATGCTAAATTACCCCATAGTGTTCAGGGATGTGCAGGTTAGGGTGGATTGGTCATGCTATGTTATCCCATCGTACACAGGGATGTGCAGGTCCGGGTGGATTAGCCATGCTATGTTATCCCATAGTGTTCAGGGATGTGCAGGTAAGGGTAGATTGGCTCGGCTAAATTACGCCATAGTGTTCAGGTATTTGTAGGTTAGGGTGGATTGGCCATGCTAAATTAACCCACAGTGTTCAGGGATGTGTAGGTAAGGGTGGATTGGCCATGCTAAATTACCCCATAGCGTTCAGGGATGTGCAGGTTAGGGTGGATTGGCCATGCTAAATTACCCCATAGTGTTCAGGGATGTGTAGGTAAGGGTGGATTGGCCATGCTAAATTACCCATAGTGTTCAGGGATGTGTAGGTTAGGGTGGATTGGCCATGCTAAATTACCCATAGTATTCAGGGAAGAGTAGGTTAGTGTGGATTGGCCATGCTAAATTACCCATAGTGTTCAGGGATGTGCAGGTTAGGGTCGATTGGCCATGCTAAATTACCCCATAGTGTTCAGGGATGTGTAGGTTAGGATGGATTGGCCATGCGATGATATCCCATAGTGTTCAGGGATGTGTAGGTTATGGTGGATTGGCCATGCTAAATTACCCATAGTGTTCAAGGTGGTGTAGGTTAGTGTGCATTGGCCATTCTAAATTACCCCATAGTGTTCGGGGATGTGCAGGTTAGGGTGGATTGGCAAATGCTCAATTACCCCATTGTGTTCAGGAAGGTGTAGGTTAGTGTAGGTTGGCCATGCTAAATTACCCATAGTGTTCAGGGAAGTGGTGGTTTGGGTGGATTGGCCACGCGAAATTCCCCCATAGTGTTCAGTTATGTGTAGATTAGGGTGGATTGGCCATGCTAAATTACCCCATAGTGTTGTGGGATGTGTAGGTTAGGGTGGATTGGCCATGCTAAATTACCCCATAGTGTTCAGGGATGTGTAGGATAGGGTGGAATGGCCATGCGATGTTATCCTTTCGTGTTCAGGGATGTGTAGGTTATGGTGGATTGGCCATGCTAAACTACCCCATAGTGTTCAAGGATGAGCTGTTTACGGTGGATTGGCCATGCTAAATTACCCCATAGTGTTCAGGGATGTGTAGGTTAGGGTGGATTGGCCATGCTAAATTACCACATAGTGTTCAGGGATGTGTAGGTGAATGTGGATTGGCCATGCTAAATTTCCCATACTGTTCAGGGACGTGCAGGTTTGGGGTAATTTACGATGGCCAATCCACCCTAAACTGCTCATCCCTGAACACTATGGGTAATTTAGTATAGCCAATCCACCCTAACCTGCACATCCCTGAACAGTATGGGTAATTTAGCATGGCCAATCCACATTCACCTACACATCCCTGAACACTATGGGGTAATTTAGCATGGCCAATCCACCCTTAGTGTTCAGGAATGTGTAGGTTAGGATGGATTGGCCATGCTGAATTACCCCATAGTGATCAGGAATGTGTAGGTTAGTGTGGATTGGCCATGCTAAATTACCCATAGTGTCCAGGCATGTGCAGGTTAGGGTGAATTGGCTATGCTATGTTATCTCATAGCGTTCAGGGATGCGTAGGCTCGGGTGGATTGGCCATGCTAAATTACACACAGTGTTCAGTGATGTACAGGTTAGGGTGGATTAGCCATGCTAAATTGCCCTATAGTGTTCAGGGATGTGTAGGTTAGTGTGGATTTGCCATGCTAAATTAACCCATAGTGTTCAGGGATGTGTAGGTTAGGGTGGATTGGCCATGCTAAACTACCCCATAGCGTTCAGGGATGTGCAGGTTAGGGTGGATTGTCCATGCTAAATTACCTGCAGTGTTCAGTGATGTGTAGGTTAGGGTGGATTGGCCGTGCTATGTTATCCCATAGTATTCAGGGATGTGCAGGTTAGGGTGGATTGGCCATGCTAAATTACCCACAGTGTTCAGTGATGTGGAGGTTAGTGTGAATTTGCCATGCTAAATTAACCCATAGTGTTCAAGGTGGTGTAGGTTAGTGTGCATTGGCCATGCTAAGTTACCCATAGTGTTCAGGGATGTGTAGGTTAGGGTGGATTGGCCATGCTCAATTACCCTATAGTGTTTAGGAATGTGTAGGTTAGTGTGGATTGGCCATGCTAAATTACCCCATAGTGTTCAGTGATGTGTAGGTTAGTGTGAATTGGCCATGCTAAATTACCCATAGTGTTCAGGGATGTGTAAGTTAGGGTGGATTGGCGATGCTAAATTAACCCACAGAGTTCAGGGATGTGTAGGTTAGGGTGGATTGGCCATGCTAAATTACCCTATAATGTTCAGGGATGTGTAGGTTAGGGTGGATTGGCCATGCTATGTTATCCCATAGTGTTCAGGGATATGCAGGTGAGGGTAGATTGGCTCTGCTAAATTACCCATAGTGTTCAGGTATTTGTAGGTTAGGGTGGATTGGCCATGCTAAATTACCACATAGTGTTCAGGGATGTGTAGGTAAGGGTGGATAGGCCATGCGATGTTATACCATAGTGTTCGGGGATGTGTAGGTTATGGTGGATTGGCCATGCTGAATTACCCATCGTGTTCAGGGATCTGTAGGTTAGGGCGGATTGGCCATGCTAAATTACCCCATAGTGTTCAGTGATATGTAGGTTAGGGTGGATTGGCCATGCTAAATTACCCTTAGTGTTCAGTGATGTGTAGGTTAGTGTGGATTTGCCATGCTAAATTAACCCATAGTGTTCAGGGATGTGTAGGTTAGGGTGGATTGGCCATGCTCAATTACCCCATTGTGTTCAGGGATGTGCAGGTTAGGGTGGATTGGCCATAATAAATTACCCCATAGTGTTCAGGGATGTGTAGGTTAGGGTGGATTGGCCATGCTAAATTACCCCACAGTGTTCATGGATGTGCAGGTTAGGGTGGATAGGCCATGCTAAATTACCCATAGTGCTCAGGTATGTGTAGGTTAGGGTGGATTGACCATGCTAAATTACCCATAGTGCTCAGGTATGTGTTGGTTAGGGTGGATTGACCATGCTAAATTACTCCATAGTGTTCAGAGATGTGCAGGTTAGGGTGGATTGGCCATGCGAAATTACCCCATAGTGTTCATGGATGAGCAGTTTACGGTGGATTGGCCATGCTAAATTACATAATAGTGTTCAGGTATGTGCAGGGGAGGGTGGATTGCCATGCTAAACGAACCCATAGTGTTCAGGGATGTGTAGGTAAGGGTGGATTGGCCATGCGATGTTATACCATAGTGTTCAGGGATGTGTAGGTTATGGTGGATTGGCCATGCTGAATTACCCATCGTGTTCAGGGATTTGTAGGTTAGGGTGGATTGGCCATGCTAAATTACCCATCGTGTCCAGGGATGTGCAGGTAAGGGTGGATTGGCCATGGTAAATTACCCCATAGTGTTCAGGGATGTGTAGGTTAGTGTGCATTGGCCATGCTAAATTACCCATAGTGTTCAAGGTGGTGTAGGTTAGTGTGCATTGGCCATGCTAAGTTACCCATAGTGTTCAGGGATGTGTATGTTAGTGTGGATTGGCCATGCTAAATTACCCCATAGTGTTCAGGGATGTGTAGGTTAGGGTCGATTGGCCATGCTAAATTACCCATAGTGTTCAGTGATGTGTAGGTTAGTGTGGATTGGCCATGCTAAATTACCCACAGTGTTCAGTGATGTGTAGGTTAGTGTGGATTTGCCATGCTAAATTAACCCATAGTGTTCAGGGATGTGTAGGTTAGGGTGGATTGGCCATGCTAAATTACCCCATAGTGTTCAGGGATGTGTAGGTTAGGGTCGATTGGCCATGCTAAATTACCCATAGTATTCAGGGATGTGTAGGTTAGGGTGGATTGGCCATGCTAAATTACCCCATAGTGTTCAGGGATGTGTAGGTTAGGGTCGATTAGCCATGCTCAATTACCCCTTAGTGTTCAGGGATGAGTAGGTTAGGGTGGATTGACCATGCTAAATTACCCATAGTGCTCAGGTATGTGTAGGTTAGGGTGGATTGACCATGCTAAATTACTCCATAGTATTCAGAGATGTGTAGGTTAGGGTGGATTGGCCATGCTAAATTACCCATAGTGCTCAGGTATGTGTAGGTTAGGGTGGATTGACCATGCTAAATTACTCCATAGTGTTCAGAGATGTGCAGGTTAGGGTGGATTGGCCATTCTAATTACCCCATAGTGTTTCAGGGATGTGCAGGTTAGAGTGGATTGGCCATGCTAAATTATCCCATAGTGTTCAGGGATGAGCAGTTTACGGTGGATTGGCCTTGCTAAATTACCCCATAGTGTTCGGGAATGTGCAGGGGAGGGTGGATTGGCCATGCTAACTGAACCCATAGTGTTCAGGGATGTGTAGATTAGTGTGGATTGGCCATGCTAAATTTCCCCATAGTGTTCAGGGATGTGTAGGTTAGGGTGGATTAGCCAGGCGATTTTATACCATCGTGTTCGGGGATGTGTAGGTTATGGTGGATTGGCCTTGCTAAACTACGCCATAGTGTTCAGGGATTTGTAGGTTCGGGTGGATGGCCATGCTAAATTACCCATAGTGTCCAGGGATGTGTAGGTTAGTGTGCATTGGCCATGCTAAATTGCCCATCGTGTTCAAGGTGGTGTAGGTTAGTGTGCATTGGCCATGCTAAGTTACCCATAGTGTTCAGGGATGTGTATGTTAGTGTGGATTGGCCATGCTAAATTACCCATAGTGTTCAAGGTGGTGTAGGTTAGTGTGCATTGGCCATGCTAAGTTACCCATAGTGTTCAGGGATGTGCAGGTTAGGGTGGATTGGCCATGCTAAATTACCCCATAGTGTTCAGGGATGTGTAGGTTAGGGTGGATTGGCCATGCTAAATTACCCCATAGTGTTCAGGGATGTGTAGGTTAGGGTCGATTGGCCATGCTAAATTACCCCATAGTGTTCAGGGATGTGAAGGTTTGGGTGGATTGGCCATGCTAAATTACCCCATAGTGTTCATGGATGAGCAGTTTACGGTGGAATGGCCATGCTAAATTACATAATAGTGTTCAGGAATGTGTAGGTTAGGGTGGATTGCCATGCTAAATGAACCCGTAGTGTTCAAGGATTTGTAGGTTCGGGTGGATTGGCCATGCTAAATTACCCCATAGTATTCAGGGAGGTGCAGGTGTGAGTGGTTCGGCCATGCTAAATTACCCCATAGTGTTCAGGGATGTGCAGGTTAGGGTGGATTGGCCATGCTAAATTACCCCATAGTGTACGGGGACGTGTCGGTTTGGTTGGATTGGCCATACTAAATTATACCATCGTGTTCAGGGATGTGCTAAATTACCCCATAGTGCTCAGGTATGTGCAGGATAGGGATGTGTAGGTTAGGGTGGATTGGCGATGCTAAATTACCCATAGTGTTCAGGCATGTGTAGGGTAGTATGGATAGGCCATGCTATGTTATCCCATAGTGTCCAGGCATGTGCAGGTTAGGGTGGATTGGCCATGCTAAATTACCACATAGTGTTCAGGGATGTGTAGGTAAGGGTGGATAGGCCATGCGATGTTATACCATAGTGTTCGGGGATGTGTAGTTTAGGGTGGATTGGCCATGCTGAATTACCCATCGTGTTCAGGGATCTGTAGGTTAGGGTGGATTGGCCATGCTAAATTACCCATAGTGTCCAGGGATGTGCAGGTAAGGGTGGATTGGCCATGGTAAATTACCCCATAGTGTTCAGGGATGTGTAGGTTAGTGTGCATTGGCCATGCTAAATTACCCATAGTGTTCAAGGTGGTGTAGATTAGTGTGCATTAGTCAAGCTGAGTTACCCATAGTGTTCAGGGATGTGTAGCTTTGTGTGCATTGGCCATGCTAAATTACCCCATAGTGTTCAGGGATATGTAGGTTAGGATGGATTGGCCATGCTAAATTACCCCATAGTGTTCAAGGTGTTGTAGGTTAGTGTGCATTGGCCATGCTAAGTTACCCATAGTGTTCAGGGATGTGCAGGCTAGGGTGGATTGGCCATGCTATGTTATCCCATCGTGTTCAGGGATGTGCTGGTTAGGGTGGATTGGCCATGCTAAATTACCCCATAGTGTTCAGGGATGTGTAGGTTAGGGCGGATTGGCCATGATAAATTACCCCATAGTGTTCAGTGATATGTAGGTTAGTGTGGATTGGCCATGCTAAATTACCCTTAGTGTTCAGTGATGTGTAGGTTAGTGTGGATTTGCCAAGCTAAATTAACCCATAGTGTTCAGGGATGTGTAGGTTAGGGTGGATTGGCCATGCTCAATTACCCCATAGTGTTCAGGGATGTGCAGGTTAGGGTGGATTGGCCATGCTAAATTACCCCATAGTGTTCAGGGATGTGTAGGTTAGGGTGGATTGGCCATGGTAAATTACCCCATAGTGTTCAGGGATGTGCAGGTTAGGGTGGATTGGCCATGCTAAATTACCCCATAGTGTTCAGTGATATGTAGGTTAGTGTGGATTGGCCATGCCAAATTTCCCGTAGTGTTCAGGGAAGTGGAGGCAAGGGTGGATTGGCCATGCTAAATTACCCATAGTGCTCAGGTATGTGTAGGTTAGGGTGGATTGACCATGCTAAATTACCCATAGTGCTCAGGTAGGTGTTGGTTAGGGTGGATTGACCATGCTAAATTACTCCATAGTGTTCAGAGATGTGCAGGTTAGGGTGGATTGGTTATTCTAATTACCCCATAGTGTTTCAGGGATGTGCAGGTTAGAGTGGATTGGCCATGCGAAATTACCCCATAGTGTTCATGGATGAGCAGTTTACGGTGGATTGGCCATGCTAAATTACATAATAGTGTTCAGGTATGTGCAGGGGAGGGTGGATTGCCATGCTAAATGAACCCATAGTGTTCAGGGATGTGTAGGTAAGGGTGGATTGGCCATGCGATGTTATACCATAGTGTTCGGGGATGTGTAGGTTATGGTGGATTGGCCATGCTGAATTACCCATCGTGTTCAGGGATCTGTAGGTTAGGGTGGATTGGCCATGCTAAATTACCCATAGTGTCCAGGGATGTGCAGGTAAGGGTGGATTGGCCATGGTAAATTACCCCATAGTGTTCAGGGATGTGTAGGTTAGTGTGCATTGGCCATGATAAATTACTCATAGTGTTCAAGGTGGTGTAGATTAGTGTGCATTGGCCATGCTCAGTTACCCATAGTGTTCAGGGATGTGCAGGTGAGGGTGGATTGGCCATGCTAAATTACCCCATAGTGTTCAGGGATGTGTAGGTTAGGGTGGATTGGCCATGCTAAATTACCCCATAGTGTTCAGGGATGTGTAGGTTAGGGTGGATTGGCCATGCTAAATTACCCATAGTGTTCAAGGTGGTGTAGATTAGTGTGCATTGGCCATGCTCAGTTACCCATAGTGTTCAGGGATGTGCAGGTTAGGGTGGATTGGCCATGCTATGTTATCCCATCATGTTCAGGGATGTGCTAGTTAGGGTGGATTGGCCATGCTAAATTACCCCATAGTGTTCAGGGATGTGTAGGTTAGGGTGGATTGGCCATGCTAAATTACCCATAGTGTTCAGTGATGTGTAGGTTAGTGTGGATTGGCCATGCTAAATTACCCACAGTGTTCAGTGATGTGTAGGTTAGGGTGGATTTGCCATGCTAAATTAACCCATAGTGTTCAGGGATGTGTAGGTTAGGGTGGATTGGCCATGCTAAATTACCCCATAGTGTTCAGGGATGGGTAGGTTAGGGTGGATTGGCCATGCTAAATTACCCCATAGTGTTCAGGGATGTGTAGGTTAGGGTGGATTGGCCAAGCTAAATTACCCCATAGTGTTCAGGGATGTGTAGGTTAGGGTGGATTGGCCATGCCACATTTCCCGTAGTGTTCAGGGATGTGTAGGTTAGGGTGGATTGGCCATGCTAAATTACCCCATAGTGTTCAGGGATGTGCAGGTTAGGGTGGATTGGCCATGCTAAATTACCCCATAGTGGTCAGTGATGTGTTGTTTAGGGTCGATTGGCCATGCTAAATTACCCATAGTATTCAGGGATGTGTAGGTTAGGGTGGATTGGCCATGCTAAATTACCCCATAGTGTCCAGGGATGTGTAGGTTAGGGTCGATTAGCCATGCTAAATTACCCCTTAGTGTTCAGGGATGTGTAGGTTAGGGTGGATTGACCATGCTAAATTACCCATAGTGCTCAGGTATGTGTAGGTTAGGGTGGATTGACCATGCTAAATTACTCCATAGTATTCAGAGATGTGTAGGTTAGGGTGGATTGGCCATGCTAAATTACCCATAGTGCTCAGGTATGTGTAGGTTAGGGTGGATTGACCATGCTAAATTACTCCATAGTGTTCAGAGATGTGTAGATTAGTGTGGATTGGCCATGCTAAATTACCCACAGTGTTCAGTGATGTGTAGGTTAGGGTGGATTGGCCATTCTAATTACCCCATAGTGTTTCAGGGATGTGCAGGTTAGAGTGGATTGGCCATGCTAAATTATCCCATAGTGTTCAGGGATGAGCAGTTTACGGTGGATTGGCCATGCTAAATTACCCCATAGTGTTCAGGGATGTGTAGATTAGTGTGGATTGGACATGCTAAATTTCCCCATAGTGTTCAGGGATGTGTAGGTTAGGGTGGATTAGCCAGGCGATTTTATACCATCGTGTTCGGGGATGTGTAGGTTATGGTGGATTGGCCATGCTAAATTACGCCATAGTGTTCAGGGATTTGTAGGTTCGGGTGGATGGCCATGCTAAATTACCCATAGTGTCCAGGGATGTGTAGGTTAGTGTGCATTCGCCATGCTAAGTTACCCATAGTGTTCAGGGATGTGCAGGTTAGGGTGGATTGGCCATGCTATGTTACCCTATCGTGTTCAGGGATGTGTAGGTTAGGGTCGATTGGCCATGCTAAATTACCCATAGTGCTCAGGGATGTGTAGGTTCGGGTGGATTGGCCATGCTAAATTACCCCATAGTGTTCAGGGATGTGAAGGTTTGGGTGGATTGGCCATGCTAAATTACCCCATAGTGTTCAGGGATGTGCAGGTTAGAGTGGATTGGCCATGCTAAATGACCCCATAGTGTTCAGGGATGTGTTGGTATGGGTGGATTGGCCATGCTAATTTACCCCATTGTGTTCAAGGATTTGTAGGTTCGGGTGGATTGGCCATGCTGAATTACCCATAGTATTCAGGGATGTGCAGGTTAGGGTGGATTGGCCATGGTAAATTACCGCATAGTGTTCAGGGATGTGTAGGTTAGTGTGCATTGGCCATGCTAAATTACCCATAGTGTTCAGGGATGTGTAGCTTAGTGTGCCTTGGCCATGCTAAATTACCCCATAGTGTTCAGGGATATGTAGGTTAGTGTGGATTGGCCATGCTAAATTACCCATAGTATTCAAGGTGGTGTAGATTAGTGTGCATTGGCCATGCTAAGTGACCCATAGTGTTCAGGGATGTGCAGGTTAGGGTGGTTTGGCCATGCTAAATTCATCCATAGTGTTCAGGGATGTGTAGGTTAGGGTGGATTGGCCATTCTAAATTACCCCATAGTGTTTAGGGATGTGTAGGTTAGGGTGGATTGGCCATGCAATGTTATCCCATAGTGTTCAGGGATGTGTAGTTTATGGTGGATTGGCCATGCTGAATTACGCCATAGTGTTCAGTGATATGTAGGTTAGTGTGGATTGGCCATGCTAAATTTCCCGTCGTGTTTAGGGAAGTGGAGGTTAGGGTGGATTGGCCATGCTAAATTACCCCATAGTGTTCAGGGATGTGTAGGTTAGGGTCGATTCGCCATGCTAAATTACCCATAGTGCTCAGGGATGTGTAGGTTAGGGTGGATTGGCCATGCTAAATTACCCCATAGTGTTCAGGGATGTGTAGGTTAGGGTGGATTGGCCATGCTAAATTACCCATAGTGTTCAGGGATGTGTATGTTAGGGTGGATTGACCATTCTAATTACCCCATAGTGTTTCAGGGATGTGTAGGTTAGGGTGGATTGGCCATTCTCATTACCCCATAGTGTTTCAGGGATGTGCAGGTTAGGGTGGATTGGCCAAGCTATGTTATCCCAAGGTGTTCAGGGAAGTGCAGGTGAGAGTGGTTCGGCCATGCTATATTACCCATACTGTTCAGGGATGTGTAGGTTAGGGTGGATTGGCCATGCTAAATTACCCCATAGTGTTCAGGGATGTGCAGGTTATGGTGGATTGGCCAAGCTGTGTTATCCCATCGTGTTCAGGGATGTGCAGGTTTGGGTGGATTGACCATGCTAAATTACCCATAGTGCTCAGGTATGTGTAGGTTAGGGTGGATTGACCATGCTAAATTACTCCATAGTATTCAGAGATGTGTAGGTTAGGGTGGATTGGCCATGCTAAATTACCCATAGTGCTCAGGTATGTGTAGGTTAGCGTGGATTGACCATGCTAAATTACTCCATAGTGTTCAGAGATGTGCAGGTTAGGGTGGATTGGCCATTCTAATTACCCCATAGTGTTTCAGGGATGTGCAGGTTAGAGTGGATTGGCCATGCTAAATTATCCCATAGTGTTCAGGGATGAGCAGTTTACGGTGGATTGGCCATGCTAAATTACCCCATAGTGTTCGGGAATGTGCAGGGGAGGGTGGATTGGCCATGCTAACTGAACCCATAGTGTTCAGGGATGTGTAGATTAGTGTGGATTGGCCATGCTAAATTTCCCCATAGTGTTCAGGGATGTGTAGGTTAGGGTGGATTAGCCAGGCGATTTTATACCATCGTGTTCGGGGATGTGTAGGTTATGGTGGATTGGCCTTGCTAAACTACGCCATAGTGTTCAGGGATTTGTAGGTTCGGGTGGATGGCCATGCTAAATTACCCATAGTGTCCAGGGATGTGTAGGTTAGTGTGCATTGGCCATGCTAAATTACCCATAGTGTTCAAGGTGGTGTAGGTTAGTGTGCATTGGCCATGCTAAGTTACCCATAGTGTTCAGGGATGTGTATGTTAGTGTGGATTGGCCATGCTAAATTACCCATAGTGTTCAAGGTGGTGTAGGTTAGTGTGCATTGGCCATGCTAAGTTACCCATAGTGTTCAGGGATGTGCAGGTTAGGGTGGATTGGCCATGCTAAATTACCCCATAGTGTTCAGGGATGTGTAGGTTAGGGTGGATTGGCCATGCTAAATTACCCCATAGTGTTCAGGGATGTGTAGGTTAGGGTCGATTGGCCATGCTAAATTACCCCATAGTGTTCAGGGATGTGAAGGTTTGGGTGGATTGGCCATGCTAAATTACCCCATAGTGTTCATGGATGAGCAGTTTACGGTGGAATGGCCATGCTAAATTACATAATAGTGTTCAGGAATGTGTAGGTTAGGGTGGATTGCCATGCTAAATGAACCCGTAGTGTTCAAGGATTTGTAGGTTCGGGTGGATTGGCCATGCTAAATTACCCCATAGTATTCAGGGAGGTGCAGGTGTGAGTGGTTCGGCCATGCTAAATTACCCCATAGTGTTCAGGGATGTGCAGGTTAGGGTGGATTGGCCATGCTAAATTACCCCATAGTGTACGGGGACGTGTCGGTTTGGTTGGATTGGCCATACTAAATTATACCATCGTGTTCAGGGATGTGCTAAATTACCCCATAGTGCTCAGGTATGTGCAGGATAGGGATGTGTAGGTTAGGGTGGATTGGCGATGCTAAATTACCCATAGTGTTCAGGCATGTGTAGGGTAGTATGGATAGGCCATGCTATGTTATCCCATAGTGTCCAGGCATGTGCAGGTTAGGGTGGATTGGCCATGCTAAATTACCACATAGTGTTCAGGGATGTGTAGGTAAGGGTGGATAGGCCATGCGATGTTATACCATAGTGTTCGGGGATGTGTAGTTTAGGGTGGATTGGCCATGCTGAATTACCCATCGTGTTCAGGGATCTGTAGGTTAGGGTGGATTGGCCATGCTAAATTACCCATAGTGTCCAGGGATGTGCAGGTAAGGGTGGATTGGCCATGGTAAATTACCCCATAGTGTTCAGGGATGTGTAGGTTAGTGTGCATTGGCCATGCTAAATTACCCATAGTGTTCAAGGTGGTGTAGATTAGTGTGCATTAGTCAAGCTGAGTTACCCATAGTGTTCAGGGATGTGTAGCTTTGTGTGCATTGGCCATGCTAAATTACCCCATAGTGTTCAGGGATATGTAGGTTAGGATGGATTGGCCATGCTAAATTACCCCATAGTGTTCAAGGTGTTGTAGGTTAGTGTGCATTGGCCATGCTAAGTTACCCATAGTGTTCAGGGATGTGCAGGCTAGGGTGGATTGGCCATGCTATGTTATCCCATCGTGTTCAGGGATGTGCTGGTTAGGGTGGATTGGCCATGCTAAATTACCCCATAGTGTTCAGGGATGTGTAGGTTAGGGCGGATTGGCCATGATAAATTACCCCATAGTGTTCAGTGATATGTAGGTTAGTGTGGATTGGCCATGCTAAATTACCCTTAGTGTTCAGTGATGTGTAGGTTAGTGTGGATTTGCCAAGCTAAATTAACCCATAGTGTTCAGGGATGTGTAGGTTAGGGTGGATTGGCCATGCTCAATTACCCCATAGTGTTCAGGGATGTACAGGTTAGGGTGGATTGGCCATGCTAAATTACCCCATAGTGTTCAGGGATGTGTAGGTTAGGGTGGATTGGCCATGGTAAATTACCCCATAGTGTTCAGGGATGTGCAGGTTAGGGTGGATTGGCCATGCTAACTTACCCCATAGTGTTCAGTGATATGTAGGTTAGTGTGGATTGGCCATGCCAAATTTCCCGTAGTGTTCAGGGAAGTGGAGGTAAGGGTGGATTGGCCATGCGATGTTATACCATAGTGTTCGGGGATGTGTAGGTTATGGTGGATTGGCCATGCTGAATTACCCATCGTGTTCAGGGATCTGTAGGTTAGGGTGGATTGGCCATGCTAAATTACCCATAGTGTCCAGGGATGTGCAGGTAAGGGTGGATTGGCCATGGTAAATTACCCCATAGTGTTCAGGGATGTGTAGGTTAGTGTGCATTGGCCATGATAAATTACCCATAGTGTTCAAGGTGGTGTAGATTAGTGTGCATTGGCCATGCTCAGTTACCCATAGTGTTCAGGGATGTGCAGGTTAGGGTGGATTGGCCATGCTAAATTACCCCATAGTGTTCAGGGATGTGTAGGTTAGGGTGGATTGGCCATGCTAAATTACCCCATAGTGTTGAGGGATCTGTAGGTTAGGGTGGATTGGCCATGGTAAATTACCCCATAGTGTTCAGGGATGTGTAGCTTAGTGTGCATTGGCCATGCTAAATTACCCCATAGTGTTCAGGGATATGTAGGTTAGGATGGATTGGCCATGCTAAATTACCACATAGTGTTCAAGGTGTTGTAGGTTAGTGTGCATTGGCCATGCTCAGTTACCCATAGTGTTCAGGGATGTGCAGGTTAGGGTGGATTGGCCATGCTAAATTACCCATAGTGTTCAGTGATGTGTAGGTTAGTGTGGATTGGCCATGCTAAATTACCCACAGTGTTCAGTGATGTGTAGGTTAGGGTGGATTTGCCATGCTAAATTAACCCATAGTGTTCAGGGATGTGTAGGTTAGGGTGGATTGGCCATGCTAAATTACCCCATAGTGTTCAGGGATGGGTAGGTTAGGGTGGATTGGCCATGCTAAATTACCCCATAGTGTTCAGGGATGTGTAGGTTAGGGTGGATTGGCCAAGCTAAATTACCCCATAGTGTTCAGGGATGTGCAGGTTAGGGTGGATTGGCCATGCTAAATTACCCGTAGTGTTCAGGGATGTGTAGGTTAGGGTGGATTGGCCATGCTAAATTACCCCATAGTGTTCAGGGATGTGCAGGTTAGGGTGGATTGGCCATGCTAAATTACCCCATAGTGGTCAGTGATGTGTTGTTTAGGGTCGATTGGCCATGCTAAATTACCCATAGTATTCAGGGATGTGTAGGTTAGTGTGCATTCGCCATGCTAAGTTACCCCTTAGTGTTCAGGGATGTGTAGGTTAGGGTGGATTGACCATGCTAAATTACCCATAGTGCTCAGGTATGTGTAGGTTAGGGTGGATTGACCATGCTAAATTACTCCATAGTATTCAGAGATGTGTAGGTTAGGGTGGATTGGCCATGCTAAATTACCCATAGTGCTCAGGTATGTGTAGGTTAGGGTGGATTGACCATGCTAAATTACTTCATAGTGTTCAGAGATGTGTAGATTAGTGTGGATTGGCCATGCTAAATTTCCCATAGTGTTCAGTGATGTGTAGGTTAGTGTGGATTGGCCATGCTAAATTACCCACAGTGTTCAGTGATGTGTAGGTTAGGGTGGATTGGCCATGCTAAATTACTACATAGTGTTCAGGGATGTGTAGGTGAATGTGGATTGGCCATGCTAAATTAACCCATCGTGTTCAGGGATGTGCAGGTTAGGGTGGATTGGCCATTCTAATTACCCCATAGTGTTTCAGGGATGTGCAGGTTAGAGTGGATTGGCCATGCTAAATTATCCCATAGTGTTCAGGGATGAGCAGTTTACGGTGGATTGGCCATGCTAAATTACCCCATAGTGTTCAGGGATGTGTAGATTAGTGTGGATTGGCCATGCTAAATTTCCCCATAGTGTTCAGGGATGTGTAGGTTAGGGTGGATTAGCCAGGCGATTTTATACCATCGTGTTCGGGGATGTGTAGGTTATGGTGGATTGGCCGTGCTAAATTACGCCATAGTGTTCAGGGATTTGTAGGTTCGGGTGGATGGCCATGCTAAATTACCCATAGTGTCCAGGGATGTGTAGGTTAGTGTGCATTCGCCATGCTAAGTTACCCATAGTGTTCAGGGATGTGCAGGTTAGGGTGGATTGGCCATGCTAAATTACCCTATCGTGTTCAGGGATGTGTAGGTTAGGGTCGATTGGCCATGCTAAATTACCCATAGTGCTCAGGGATGTGTAGGTTCGGGTGGATTGGCCATGCTAAATTACCCCATAGTGTTCAGGGATGTGAAGGTTTGGGTGGATTGGCCATGCTAAATTACCCCATAGTGTTCAGGGATGTGCAGGTTAGAGTGGATTGGCCATGCTAAATGACCCCATAGTGTTCAGGGATGTGTAGGTATGGGTGGATTGGCCATGCTAATTTACCCCATTGTGTTCAAGGATTTGTAGGTTCGGGTGGATTGGCCATGCTGAATTACCCATAGTATTCAGGGATGTGCAGGTTAGGGTGGATTGGCCATGCTAAATTACCCCATAGTGTTCAGGGATGTGTAGGTTAGGGTGGAATGGCCATGCGATGTTATCCTTTCGTGTTCAGGGATGTGTAGGTTATGGTGGATTGGCCATGCTAAACTACCCCATAGTGTTCAAGGATGAGCAGTTTACGGTGGATTGGCCATGCTAAATTACCCCATAGTGTTCAGGGATGTGCAGGTTAGGGTGGATTGGCCATGCTAAATTACCACATAGTGTTCAGGGATGTGTAGGTGAATGTGGATTGGCCATGCTAAATTTCCCATACTGTTCAGGGATGTGTAGGTTAGGGTGGATTGGCTATACTAAATTACCCATAGCTTTCAGGGACGTGCAGGTTTGGGGTAATTTATGATGGCCAATCCACCCTAAACTGCTCATCCCTGAACAGTATGGGTAATTTAGCATGGCCAATCCACATTCACCTACACATCCCTGAACACTATGGGGTAATTTAGCATGGCCAATCCACCCTTAGTGTTCAGGAATGTGTAGGTTAGGATGGATTGGCCATGCTGAATTACCCCATAGTGATCAGGAATGTGTAGGTTAGTGTGGATTGGCCATGCTAAATTACCCATAGTGTCCAGGCATGTGCAGGTTAGGGTGAATTGGCTATGCTATGTTATCTCATAGCGTTCAGGGATGCGTAGGCTCGGGTGGATTGGCCATGCTAAATTACACACAGTGTTCAGTGATGTGCAGGTTAGGGTGGATTAGCCATGCTAAATTGCCCTATAGTGTTCAGGGATGTGTAGGTTAGTGTGGATTTGCCATGCTAAATTAACCCATAGTGTTCAGGGATGTGTAGGTTAGGGTGGATTGGCCATGCTAAACTACCCCATAGCGTTCAGGGATGTGCAGGTTAGGGTGGATTGGCCATGCTAAATTACCTGCAGTGTTCAGTGATGTGTAGGTTAGGGTGGATTGGCCGTGCTATGTTATCCCATAGTATTCAGGGATGTGCAGGTTAGGGTGGATTGGCCATGCTAAATTACCCACAGTGTTCAGTGATGTGGAGGTTAGTGTGAATTTGCCATGCTAAATTAACCCATAGTGTTCAAGGTGGTGTAGGTTAGTGTGCATTGGCCATGCTAAGTTACCCATAGTGTTCAGGGATGTGTAGGTTAGGGTGGATTGGCCATGCTCAATTACCCTATAGTGTTTAGGAATGTGTAGGTTAGTGTGGATTGGCCATGCTAAATTACCCCATAGTGTTCAGTGATGTGTAGGTTAGTGTGAATTGGCCATGCTAAATTACCCATAGTGTTCAGGGATGTGTAGGTTAGGGTGGATTGGCGATGCTAAATTAACCCATAGAGTTCAGGGATGTGTAGGTTAGGGTGGATTGGCCATGCTAAATTACCCTATAATGTTCAGGGATGTGTAGGTTAGGGTGGATTGGCCATGCTATGTTATCCCATAGTGTTCAGGGATATGCAGGTGAGGGTAGATTGGCTCTGCTAAATTACCCATAGTGTTCAGGTATTTGTAGGTTAGGGTGGATTGGCCATGCTAAATTACCACATAGTGTTCAGGGATGTGTAGGTAAGGGTGGATAGGCCATGCGATGTTATACCATAGTGTTCGGGGATGTGTAGGTTATGGTGGATTGGCCATGCTGAATTACCCATCGTGTTCAGGGATCTGTAGGTTAGGGTGGATTGGCCATGCTAAATTACCCATAGTGTCCAGGGATGTGCAGGTAAGGGTGGATTGGCCATGCTAAATTACCCCATAGTGTTCAGGGATGTGTAGGTTAGGGTGGATTGGCCATGCTAAATTACCCCATAGTGTTCAGGGATGTGCAGGTTAGGGTGGATTGGCCATGGTAAATTACCCCATAGTGTTCAGGGATGTGTAGGTTAGTGTGCATTGGCCATGCTAAATTACCCATCGTGTTCAAGGTGGTGTAGATTAGTGTGCATTCGTCAAGCTGAGTTACCCATAGTGTTCAGGGATGTGTAGCTTAGTGTGCATTGGCCATGCTAAATTACCCCATAGTGTTCAGGGATATGTAGGTTAGGATGGATTGGCCATGCTAAATTACCCTATAGTGTTCAAGGTGTTGTAGGTTAGTGTGCATTGGCCATGCTAAGTTACCCATAGTGTTCAGGGATGTGCAGGCTAGGGTGGATTGGCCATGCTATGTTATCCCATCGTGTTCAGGGATGTGCTGGTTAGGGTGGATTGGCCATGCTAAATTACCCCATAGTGTTCAGGGATGTGTTGGTTAGGGCGGATTGGCCATGCTAAATTACCCCATAGTGTTCAGTGATATGTAGGTTAGTGTGGATTGGCCATGCTCAATTACCCTTAGTGTTCAGTGATGTGTAGGTTAGTGTGGATTTGCCATGCTAAATTAACCCATAGTGTTCAGGGATGTGTAGGTTAGGGTGGATTGGCCATGCTCAATAACCCATAGTGTTCAGGGATGTGCAGGTTAGGGTGGATTGGCCATGCTAAATTACCCCATAGTGTTCAGTGATATGTCGGTTAGTGTGGATTGGCCATGCCAAATTTCCCGTAGTGTTCAGGGAAGTGGAGGTAAGGGTGGATTGGCCATGCTAAATTACCCATAGTGCTCAGGTATGTGTAGGTTAGGGTGGATTGACCATGCTAAATTACCCATAGTGCTCAGGTATGTGTTGGTTAGGGTGGATTGACCATGCTAAATTACTCCATAGTGTTCAGAGATGTGCAGGTTAGGGTGGATTGGCCATTCTAATTACCCCATAGTGTTTCAGGGATGTGCAGGTTAGAGTGGATTGGCCATGCGAAATTACCCCATAGTGTTCATGGATGAGCAGTTTACGGTGGATTGGCCATGCTAAATTACATAATAGTGTTCAGGTATGTGCAGGGGAGGGTGGATTGCCATGCTAAATGAACCCATAGTGTTCAGGGATGTGTAGGTAAGGGTGGATTGGCCATGCGATGTTATACCATAGTGTTCGGGGATGTGTAGGTTATGGTGGATTGGCCATGCTGAATTACCCATCGTGTTCAGGGATTTGTAGGTTAGGGTGGATTGGCCATGCTAAATTACCCATAGTGTCCAGGGATGTGCAGGTAAGGGTGGATTGGCCATGGTAAATTACCCCATAGTGTTCAGGGATGTGTAGGTTAGTGTGCATTGGCCATGCTAAATTACCCATAGTGTTCAAGGTGGTGTAGATGAGTGTGCATTGGCCATGCTCAGTTACCCATAGTGTTCAGGGATGTGCAGGTTAGGGTGGATTGGCCATGCTAAATTACCCATAGTGTTCAGGG
Organism: Chiloscyllium plagiosum; assembly: GCF_037043375.1. Classification (NCBI taxonomy): domain Eukaryota; kingdom Metazoa; phylum Chordata; class Chondrichthyes; order Orectolobiformes; family Hemiscylliidae; genus Chiloscyllium; species Chiloscyllium plagiosum. The sequence goes on along the minus strand of NW_028270278.1, from coordinate 129,203 downwards.
ATGTGTAGGTTAGGGTGGATTGGCCATGCTAAATTACCCCATAGTGTTCAGGGATCTGTAGGTTAGGGTGGATTGGCCATGGTAAATTACCCCATAGTGTTCAGGGATGTGTAGCTTAGTGTGCATTGGCCATGCTAAATTACCCCATAGTGTTCAGGGATATGTAGGTGAATGTGAATTGGCCATGCTAAATTACCCCATAGTGTTCAGGGATGTGTAGGTTAGGGTGGATTGGCCATGCTAAATTACCCCATAGTGTTCAGGGAAGTGGAGGTTTGGGTGGTTTGGCCATGCTAAATTACCCCATAGTGTTCAGGGATGTGCAGGCTAGGGTGGATTGGCCATGCTAAATTACCCCATAGTGTTCAGGGATGTGTAGGTGAATGTGAATTGGCCATGCTAAATTACCCCATAGTGTTCAGGGATGTGTAGGTTAGGGTGGATTGGCCATGCTAAATTACCCCATAGTGTTCATGGAAGTGGAGGTTTGGGTGGTTTGGCCATGCTAAATTACCCCATAGTGTTCAGGGATGTGTAGGTTACTGTGGATTGGCGATGCTATCTTACCCATAGTGTCCAGTCATGTGCAGGTTAGGGTGGATAGGCCATGCTATGTTATCCCATAGTGTTCAGGGATGTGCAGGTGAGGGTAGATTGGCTCTGCTAAATTACCCCATAGTGTTCAGGTATTTGTAGGTTAGGGTGGATTGGCCATGATAACGTAACCCATAGTGTTCAGGGAAGTGTAGGTAAGGGTGGATTGGCCATGCTAAATTACCCATCGTTTTCAAGGTGGTGTAGGTTAGTGTGCATTGGACATGCTAAGTTACCCATAGTGTTCTGGGATGTGCAGGTTAGAGTGGATTGGCCATGCTAAATTACCCCATAGTGTTCAGGGATGTGTAGGTTAGGGTGGAATGGCCATGCGATGTTATCCTTTCGTGTTCAGGGATGTGTAGGTTATGGTGGATTGGCCATGCTAAACTACCCCATAGTGTTCAAGGATGAGCAGTTTACGGTGGATTGGCCATGCTAAATTACCCCATTGTGTTCAGGGATGTGTAGGTTATGCTGGATTGGCCATGCTGAATTACGCCATAGTGTTCAGGGATTTGTAGGTTCAGGTGGATTGGCCATGCTAAATTTCCCATTGTGTTCAGCGATGTGCAGGTTAGGGTGGATTGGCCATGCTAAATTACCCATAGTGTTAAGGGAAGTGGAGGTTTGGGTGAATTGGCCACGTGAAATTACCCATAGTGTTCAGTGATGTGTAGGTTAGTGTGGATTGGCCATGCTAAATTACCCCATAGTGTTCAGGGATGTGCAGGTTAGGGTGGATTGGTCATGCTATGTTATCCCATCGTACTCAGGGATGTGCAGGTCCGGGTGGATTAGCCATGCTATGTTATCCCATAGTGTTCAGGGATGTGCAGGTAAGGGTAGATTGGCTCGGCTAAATTACCCCATAGTGTTCAGGGATGTGTAGGTTAGGATGGATTGGCCATGCGATGATATCCCATAGTGTTCAGGGATGTGTAGGTTATGGTGGATTGGCCATGCTAAATTACCCATAGTGTTCAAGGTGGTGTAGGTTAGTGTGCATTGGCCATTCTAAATTACCCCATAGTGTTCGGGGATGTGCAGGTTAGGGTGGATTGGCAAATGCTCAATTACCCCATTGTGTTCAGGAAGGTGTAGGTTAGTGTAGGTTGGCCATGCTAAATTACCCATAGTGTTCAGGGAAGTGGTGGTTTGGGTGGATTGGCCACGCGAAATTACCCATAGTGTTCAGTTATGTGTAGATTAGGGTGGATTGGCCATGCTAAATTACCCCATAGTGTTGTGGGATGTGTAGGTTAGGGTGGATTGGCCATGCTAAATTACCCCATAGTGTTCAGGGATGTGTAGGATAGGGTGGAATGGCCATGCGATGTTATCCTTTCGTGTTCAGGGATGTGTAGGTTATGGTGGATTGGCCATGCTAAACTACCCCATAGTGTTCAAGGATGAGCTGTTTACGGTGGATTGGCCATGCTAAATTACCCCATAGTGTTCAGGGATGTGCAGGTTAGGGTGGATTGGCCATGCTAAATTACCACATAGTGTTCAGGGATGTGTAGGTGAATGTGGATTGGCCATGCTAAATTTCCCATACTGTTCAGGGACGTGCAGGTTTGGGGTAATTTACGATGGCCAATCCACCCTAAACTGCTCATCCCTGAACACTATGGGTAATTTAGTATAGCCAATCCACCCTAACCTGCACATCCCTGAACAGTATGGGTAATTTAGCATGGCCAATCCACATTCACCTACACATCCCTGAACACTATGGGGTAATTTAGCATGGCCAATCCACCCTTAGTGTTCAGGAATGTGTAGGTTAGGATGGATTGGCCATGCTGAATTACCCCATAGTGATCAGGAATGTGTAGGTTAGTGTGGATTGGCCATGCTAAATTACCCATAGTGTCCAGGCATGTGCAGGTTAGGGTGAATTGGCTATGCTATGTTATCTCATAGCGTTCAGGGATGTGAAGGTTTGGGTGGATTGGCCATGCGAAATTACCCCATAGTGTTCATGGATGAGCAGTTTACGGTGGATTGGCCATGCTAAATTACATAATAGTGTTCAGGTATGTGCAGGGGAGGGTGGATTGCCATGCTAAATGAACCCATAGTGTTCAGGGATGTGTAGGTAAGGGTGGATTGGCCATGCGATGTTATACCATAGTGTTCGGGGATGTGTAGGTTATGGTGGATTGGCCATGCTGAATTACCCATCGTGTTCAGGGATTTGTAGGTTAGGGTGGATTGGCCATGCTAAATTACCCATAGTGTCCAGGGATGTGCAGGTAAGGGTGGATTGGCCATGGTAAATTACCCCATAGTGTTCAGGGATGTGTAGGTTAGTGTGCATTGGCCATGCTAAATTACCCATAGTGTTCAAGGTGGTGTAGATGAGTGTGCATTGGCCATGCTCAGTTACCCATAGTGTTCAGGGATGTGCAGGTTAGGGTGGATTGGCCATGCTAAATTACCCATAGTGTTCAGGGATGTGTAGGTTAGGGTGGATTGGCCATGCTAAATTACCCCATAGTGTTCAGGGATCTGTAGGTTAGGGTGGATTGGCCATGGTAAATTACCCCATAGTGTTCAGGGATGTGTAGCTTAGTGTGCATTGGCCATGCTAAATTACCCCATAGTGTTCAGGGATATGTAGGTGAATGTGAATTGGCCATGCTAAATTACCCCATAGTGTTCAGGGATGTGTAGGTTAGGGTGGATTGGCCATGCTAAATTACCCCATAGTGTTCAGGGAAGTGGAGGTTTGGGTGGTTTGGCCATGCTAAATTACCCCATAGTGTTCAGGGATGTGCAGGCTAGGGTGGATTGGCCATGCTAAATTACCCCATAGTGTTCAGGGATGTGTAGGTGAATGTGAATTGGCCATGCTAAATTACCCCATAGTGTTCAGGGATGTGTAGGTTAGGGTGGATTGGCCATGCTAAATTACCCCATAGTGTTCATGGAAGTGGAGGTTTGGGTGGTTTGGCCATGCTAAATTACCCCATAGTGTTCAGGGATGTGTAGGTTACTGTGGATTGGCGATGCTATCTTACCCATAGTGTCCAGTCATGTGCAGGTTAGGGTGGATAGGCCATGCTATGTTATCCCATAGTGTTCAGGGATGTGCAGGTGAGGGTAGATTGGCTCTGCTAAATTACCCCATAGTGTTCAGGTATTTGTAGGTTAGGGTGGATTGGCCATGATAACGTAACCCATAGTGTTCAGGGAAGTGTAGGTAAGGGTGGATTGGCCATGCTAAATTACCCATCGTTTTCAAGGTGGTGTAGGTTAGTGTGCATTGGACATGCTAAGTTACCCATAGTGTTCTGGGATGTGCAGGTTAGAGTGGATTGGCCATGCTAAATTACCCCATAGTGTTCAGGGATGTGTAGGTTAGGGTGGAATGGCCATGCGATGTTATCCTTTCGTGTTCAGGGATGTGTAGGTTATGGTGGATTGGCCATGCTAAACTACCCCATAGTGTTCAAGGATGAGCAGTTTACGGTGGATTGGCCATGCTAAATTACCCCATTGTGTTCAGGGATGTGTAGGTTATGCTGGATTGGCCATGCTGAATTACGCCATAGTGTTCAGGGATTTGTAGGTTCAGGTGGATTGGCCATGCTAAATTTCCCATTGTGTTCAGCGATGTGCAGGTTAGGGTGGATTGGCCATGCTAAATTACCCATAGTGTTAAGGGAAGTGGAGGTTTGGGTGAATTGGCCACGTGAAATTACCCATAGTGTTCAGTGATGTGTAGGTTAGTGTGGATTGGCCATGCTAAATTACCCCATAGTGTTCAGGGATGTGCAGGTTAGGGTGGATTGGTCATGCTATGTTATCCCATCGTACTCAGGGATGTGCAGGTCCGGGTGGATTAGCCATGCTATGTTATCCCATAGTGTTCAGGGATGTGCAGGTAAGGGTAGATTGGCTCGGCTAAATTACCCCATAGTGTTCAGGGATGTGTAGGTTAGGATGGATTGGCCATGCGATGATATCCCATAGTGTTCAGGGATGTGTAGGTTATGGTGGATTGGCCATGCTAAATTACCCATAGTGTTCAAGGTGGTGTAGGTTAGTGTGCATTGGCCATTCTAAATTACCCCATAGTGTTCGGGGATGTGCAGGTTAGGGTGGATTGGCAAATGCTCAATTACCCCATTGTGTTCAGGAAGGTGTAGGTTAGTGTAGGTTGGCCATGCTAAATTACCCATAGTGTTCAGGGAAGTGGTGGTTTGGGTGGATTGGCCACGCGAAATTACCCATAGTGTTCAGTTATGTGTAGATTAGGGTGGATTGGCCATGCTAAATTACCCCATAGTGTTGTGGGATGTGTAGGTTAGGGTGGATTGGCCATGCTAAATTACCCCATAGTGTTCAGGGATGTGTAGGATAGGGTGGAATGGCCATGCGATGTTATCCTTTCGTGTTCAGGGATGTGTAGGTTATGGTGGATTGGCCATGCTAAACTACCCCATAGTGTTCAAGGATGAGCTGTTTACGGTGGATTGGCCATGCTAAATTACCCCATAGTGTTCAGGGATGTGCAGGTTAGGGTGGATTGGCCATGCTAAATTACCACATAGTGTTCAGGGATGTGTAGGTGAATGTGGATTGGCCATGCTAAATTTCCCATACTGTTCAGGGACGTGCAGGTTTGGGGTAATTTACGATGGCCAATCCACCCTAAACTGCTCATCCCTGAACACTATGGGTAATTTAGTATAGCCAATCCACCCTAACCTGCACATCCCTGAACAGTATGGGTAATTTAGCATGGCCAATCCACATTCACCTACACATCCCTGAACACTATGGGGTAATTTAGCATGGCCAATCCACCCTTAGTGTTCAGGAATGTGTAGGTTAGGATGGATTGGCCATGCTGAATTACCCCATAGTGATCAGGAATGTGTAGGTTAGTGTGGATTGGCCATGCTAAATTACCCATAGTGTCCAGGCATGTGCAGGTTAGGGTGAATTGGCTATGCTATGTTATCTCATAGCGTTCAGGGATGCGTAGGCTCGGGTGGATTGGCCATGCTAAATTACACACAGTGTTCAGTGATGTACAGGTTAGGGTGGATTAGCCATGCTAAATTGCCCTATAGTGTTCAGGGATGTGTAGGTTAGTGTGGATTTGCCATGCTAAATTAACCCATAGTGTTCAGGGATGTGTAGGTTAGGGTGGATTGGCCATGCTAAACTACCCCATAGCGTTCAGGGATGTGCAGGTTAGGGTGGATTGGCCATGCTAAATTACCTGCAGTGTTCAGTGATGTGTAGGTTAGGGTGGATTGGCCGTGCTATGTTATCCCATAGTATTCAGGGATGTGCAGGTTAGGGTGGATTGGCCATGCTAAATTACCCACAGTGTTCAGTGATGTGGAGGTTAGTGTGAATTTGCCATGCTAAATTAACCCATAGTGTTCAAGGTGGTGTAGGTTAGTGTGCATTGGCCATGCTAAGTTACCCATAGTGTTCAGGGATGTGTAGGTTAGGGTGGATTGGCCATGCTCAATTACCCTATAGTGTTTAGGAATGTGTAGGTTAGTGTGGATTGGCCATGCTAAATTACCCCATAGTGTTCAGTGATGTGTAGGTTAGTGTGAATTGGCCATGCTAAATTACCCATAGTGTTCAGGGATGTGTAAGTTAGGGTGGATTGGCGATGCTAAATTAACCCACAGAGTTCAGGGATGTGTAGGTTAGGGTGGATTGGCCATGCTAAATTACCCTATAATGTTCAGGGATGTGTAGGTTAGGGTGGATTGGCCATGCTATGTTATCCCATAGTGTTCAGGGATATGCAGGTGAGGGTAGATTGGCTCTGCTAAATTACCCATAGTGTTCAGGTATTTGTAGGTTAGGGTGGATTGGCCATGCTAAATTACCACATAGTGTTCAGGGATGTGTAGGTAAGGGTGGATAGGCCATGCGATGTTATACCATAGTGTTCGGGGATGTGTAGGTTATGGTGGATTGGCCATGCTGAATTACCCATCGTGTTCAGGGATCTGTAGGTTAGGGCGGATTGGCCATGCTAAATTACCCCATAGTGTTCAGTGATATGTAGGTTAGTGTGGATTGGCCATGCTAAATTACCCTTAGTGTTCAGTGATGTGTAGGTTAGTGTGGATTTGCCATGCTAAATTAACCCATAGTGTTCAGGGATGTGTAGGTTAGGGTGGATTGGCCATGCTCAATTACCCCATAGTGTTCAGGGATGTGCAGGTTAGGGTGGATTGGCCATACTAAATTACCCCATAGTGTTCAGGGATGTGTAGGTTAGGGTGGATTGGCCATGCTAAATTACCCCACAGTGTTCATGGATGTGCAGGTTAGGGTGGATAGGCCATGCTAAATTACCCATAGTGCTCAGGTATGTGTAGGTTAGGGTGGATTGACCATGCTAAATTACCCATAGTGCTCAGGTATGTGTTGGTTAGGGTGGATTGACCATGCTAAATTACTCCATAGTGTTCAGAGATGTGCAGGTTAGGGTGGATTGGCCATGCGAAATTACCCCATAGTGTTCATGGATGAGCAGTTTACGGTGGATTGGCCATGCTAAATTACATAATAGTGTTCAGGTATGTGCAGGGGAGGGTGGATTGCCATGCTAAACGAACCCATAGTGTTCAGGGATGTGTAGGTAAGGGTGGATTGGCCATGCGATGTTATACCATAGTGTTCAGGGATGTGTAGGTTATGGTGGATTGGCCATGCTGAATTACCCATCGTGTTCAGGGATTTGTAGGTTAGGGTGGATTGGCCATGCTAAATTACCCATCGTGTCCAGGGATGTGCAGGTAAGGGTGGATTGGCCATGGTAAATTACCCCATAGTGTTCAGGGATGTGTAGGTTAGTGTGCATTGGCCATGCTAAATTACCCATAGTGTTCAAGGTGGTGTAGGTTAGTGTGCATTGGCCATGCTAAGTTACCCATAGTGTTCAGGGATGTGCAGGTGAGGGTGGATTGGCCATGCTCAATTACCCCATAGTGTTCAGGGATGTGTAGGTTAGGGTGGATTGGCCATGCTAAATTACCCATAGTGTTCAGTGATGTGTAGGTTAGTGTGGATTGGCCATGCTAAATTACCCACAGTGTTCAGTGATGTGTAGGTTAGTGTGGATTTGCCATGCTAAATTAACCCATAGTGTTCAGGGATGTGTAGGTTAGGGTGGATTGGCCATGCTAAATTACCCCATAGTGTTCAGGGATGTGTAGGTTAGGGTCGATTGGCCATGCTAAATTACCCATAGTGTTCAGGGATGTGCAGGTTAGGGTGGATTGGCCATGCTAAATTACCCATAGTATTCAGGGATGTGTAGGTTAGGGTGGATTGGCCATGCTAAATTACCCCATAGTGTTCAGGGATGTGTAGGTTAGGGTCGATTAGCCATGCTCAATTACCCCTTAGTGTTCAGGGATGAGTAGGTTAGGGTGGATTGACCATGCTAAATTACCCATAGTGCTCAGGTATGTGTAGGTTAGGGTGGATTGACCATGCTAAATTACTCCATAGTATTCAGAGATGTGTAGGTTAGGGTGGATTGGCCATGCTAAATTACCCATAGTGCTCAGGTATGTGTAGGTTAGGGTGGATTGACCATGCTAAATTACTCAATAGTGTTCAGAGATGTGCAGGTTAGGGTGGATTGGCCATTCTAATTACCCCATAGTGTTTCAGGGATGTGCAGGTTAGAGTGGATTGGCCATGCTAAATTATCCCATAGTGTTCAGGGATGAGCAGTTTACGGTGGATTGGCCATGCTAAATTACCCCATAGTGTTCGGGAATGTGCAGGGGAGGGTGGATTGGCCATGCTAACTGAACCCATAGTGTTCAGGGATGTGTAGATTAGTGTGGATTGGCCATGCTAAATTTCCCCATAGTGTTCAGGGATGTGTAGGTTAGGGTGGATTAGCCAGGTGATTTTATACCATCGTGTTCGGGGATGTGTAGGTTATGGTGGATTGGCCTTGCTAAACTACGCCATAGTGTTCAGGGATTTGTAGGTTCGGGTGGATGGCCATGCTAAATTACCCATAGTGTCCAGGGATGTGTAGGTTAGTGTGCATTGGCCATGCTAAATTACCCATAGTGTTCAAGGTGGTGTAGGTTAGTGTGCATTGGCCATGCTAAGTTACCCATAGTGTTCAGGGATGTGTATGTTAGTGTGGATTGGCCATGCTAAATTACCCATAGTGTTCAAGGTGGTGTAGGTTAGTGTGCATTGGCCATGCTAAATTACCCATAGTGTTCAGGGATGTGGAGGTTAGTGTGCATTGGCCATGCTAAATTACCCATAGTGTTCAAGGTGGTGTAGGTTAGTGTGCATTGGCCATGCTAAATTACCCATAGTGTTCAGGGATGTGGAGGTTAGGGTGGATTGGCCATGCTAAATTACCCCATAGTGTTCAGGGATGTGTAGGTTAGGGTGGATTGGCCATGCTAAATTACCCCATAGTGTTCAGGGATGTGTAGGTTAGGGTCGATTGGCCATGCTAAATTACCCCATAGTGTTCAGGGATGTGAAGGTTTGGGTGGATTGGCCATGCTAAATTACCCCATAGTGTTCATGGATGAGCAGTTTACGGTGGAATGGCCATGCTAAATTACATAATAGTGTTCAGGAATGTGTAGGTTAGGGTGGATTGCCATGCTAAATGAACCCGTAGTGTTCAAGGATTTGTAGGTTCGGGTGGATTGGCCATGCTAAATTACCCCATAGTATTCAGGGAGGTGCAGGTGTGAGTGGTTCGGCCATGCTAAATTACCCCATAGTGTTCAGGGATGTGCAGGTTAGGGTGGATTGGCCATGCTAAATTACCCCATAGTGTACGGGGACGTGTCGGTTTGGTTGGATTGGCCATACTAAATTATACCATCGTGTTCAGGGATGTGCTAAATTACCCCATAGTGCTCAGGTATGTGCAGGATAGGGATGTGTAGGTTAGGGTGGATTGGCGATGCTAAATTACCCATAGTGTTCAGGCATGTGTAGGTTAGTATGGATAGGCCATGCTATGTTATCCCATAGTGTCCAGGCATGTGCAGGTTAGGGTGGATTGGCCATGCTAAATTACCACATAGTGTTCAGGGATGTGTAGGTAAGGGTGGATAGGCCATGCGATGTTATACCATAGTGTTCGGGGATGTGTAGGTTATGGTGGATTGGCCATGCTGAATTACCCATCGTGTTCAGGGATCTGTAGGTTAGGGTGGATTGGCCATGCTAAATTACCCATAGTGTCCAGGGATGTGCAGGTAAGGGTGGATTGGCCATGGTAAATTACCCCATAGTGTTCAGGGATGTGTAGGTTAGTGTGCATTGGCCATGCTAAATTACCCATAGTGTTCAAGGTGGTGTAGATTAGTGTGCATTAGTCAAGCTGAGTTACCCATAGTGTTCAGGGATGTGTAGCTTTGTGTGCATTGGCCATGCTAAATTACCCCATAGTGTTCAGGGATATGTAGGTTAGGATGGATTGGCCATGCTAAATTACCCCATAGTGTTCAAGGTGTTGTAGGTTAGTGTGCATTGGCCATGCTAAGTTACCCATAGTGTTCAGGGATGTGCAGGCTAGGGTGGATTGGCCATGCTATGTTATCCCATCGTGTTCAGGGATGTGCTGGTTAGGGTGGATTGGCCATGCTAAATTACCCCATAGTGTTCAGGGATGTGTAGGTTAGGGCGGATTGGCCATGATAAATTACCCCATAGTGTTCAGTGATATGTAGGTTAGTGTGGATTGGCCATGCTAAATTACCCTTAGTGTTCAGTGATGTGTAGGTTAGTGTGGATTTGCCAAGCTAAATTAACCCATAGTGTTCAGGGATGTGTAGGTTAGGGTGGATTGGCCATGCTCAATTACCCCATAGTGTTCAGGGATGTGCAGGTTAGGGTGGATTGGCCATGCTAAATTACCCCATAGTGTTCAGGGATGTGCAGGTTAGGGTGGATTGGCCATGGTAAATTACCCCATAGTGTTCAGGGATGTGCAGGTTAGGGTGGATTGGCCATGCTAAATTACCCCATAGTGTTCAGTGATATGTAGGTTAGTGTGGATTGGCCATGCCAAATTTCCCGTAGTGTTCAGGGAAGTGGAGGCAAGGGTGGATTGGCCATGCTAAATTACCCATAGTGCTCAGGTATGTGTAGGTTAGGGTGGATTGACCATGCTAAATTACCCATAGTGCTCAGGTAGGTGTTGGTTAGGGTGGATTGACCATGCTAAATTACTCCATAGTGTTCAGAGATGTGCAGGTTAGGGTGGATTGGTTATTCTAATTACCCCATAGTGTTTCAGGGATGTGCAGGTTAGAGTGGATTGGCCATGCGAAATTACCCCATAGTGTTCATGGATGAGCAGTTTACGGTGGATTGGCCATGCTAAATTACATAATAGTGTTCAGGTATGTGCAGGGGAGGGTGGATTGCCATGCTAAATGAACCCATAGTGTTCAGGGATGTGTAGGTAAGGGTGGATTGGCCATGCGATGTTATACCATAGTGTTCGGGGATGTGTAGGTTATGGTGGATTGGCCATGCTGAATTACCCATCGTGTTCAGGGATCTGTAGGTTAGGGTGGATTGGCCATGCTAAATTACCCATAGTGTCCAGGGATGTGCAGGTAAGGGTGGATTGGCCATGGTAAATTACCCCATAGTGTTCAGGGATGTGTAGGTTAGTGTGCATTGGCCATGATAAATTACTCATAGTGTTCAAGGTGGTGTAGATTAGTGTGCATTGGCCATGCTCAGTTACCCATAGTGTTCAGGGATGTGCAGGTGAGGGTGGATTGGCCATGCTAAATTACCCCATAGTGTTCAGGGATGTGTAGGTTAGGGTGGATTGGCCATGCTAAATTACCCCATAGTGTTCAGGGATGTGTAGGTTAGGGTGGATTGGCCATGCTAAATTACCCATAGTGTTCAAGGTGGTGTAGATTAGTGTGCATTGGCCATGCTCAGTTACCCATAGTGTTCAGGGATGTGCAGGTTAGGGTGGATTGGCCATGCTATGTTATCCCATCGTGTTCAGGGATGTGCTAGTTAGGGTGGATTGGCCATGCTAAATTACCCCATAGTGTTCAGGGATGTGTAGGTTAGGGTGGATTGGCCATGCTAAATTACCCATAGTGTTCAGTGATGTGTAGGTTAGTGTGGATTGGCCATGCTAAATTACCCCATAGTGTTCAGGGATGTGTAGGTTAGGGTGGATTGGCCAAGCTAAATTACCCCATAGTGTTCAGGGATGTGTAGGTTAGGGTGGATTGGCCATGCCACATTTCCCGTAGTGTTCAGGGATGTGTAGGTTAGGGTGGATTGGCCATGCTAAATTACCCCATAGTGTTCAGGGATGTGCAGGTTAGGGTGGATTGGCCATGCTAAATTACCCCATAGTGGTCAGTGATGTGTTGTTTAGGGTCGATTGGCCATGCTAAATTACTCATAGTATTCAGGGATGTGTAGTTTAGGGTGGATTGGCCATGCTAAATTACCCCATAGTGTCCAGGGATGTGTAGGTTAGGGTCGATTAGCCATGCTAAATTACCCCTTAGTGTTCAGGGATGTGTAGGTTAGGGTGGATTGACCATGCTAAATTACTCCATAGTATTCAGAGATGTGTAGGTTAGGGTGGATTGGCCATGCTAAATTACCCATAGTGCTCAGGTATGTGTAGGTTAGGGTGGATTGACCATGCTAAATTACTCCATAGTGTTCAGAGATGTGTAGATTAGTGTGGATTGGCCATGCTAAATTTCCCATAGTGTTCAGTGATGTGTAGGTTAGTGTGGATTGGCCATGCTAAATTACCCACAGTGTTCAGTGATGTGTAGGTTAGGGTGGATTGGCCATTCTAATTACCCCATAGTGTTTCAGGGATGTGCAGGTTAGAGTGGATTGGCCATGCTAAATTATCCCATAGTGTTCAGGGATGAGCAGTTTACGGTGGATTGGCCATGCTAAATTACCCCATAGTGTTCAGGGATGTGTAGATTAGTGTGGATTGGACATGCTAAATTTCCCCATAGTGTTCAGGGATGTGTAGGTTAGGGTGGATTAGCCAGGCGATTTTATACCATCGTGGTCGGGGATGTGTAGGTTATGGTGGATTGGCCATGCTAAATTACGCCATAGTGTTCAGGGATTTGTAGGTTCGGGTGGATGGCCATGCTAAATTACCCATAGTGTCCAGGGATGTGTAGGTTAGTGTGCATTCGCCATGCTAAGTTACCCATAGTGTTCAGGGATGTGCAGGTTAGGGTGGATTGGCCATGCTATGTTACCCTATCGTGTTCAGGGATGTGTAGGTTAGGGTCGATTGGCCATGCTAAATTACCCATAGTGCTCAGGGATGTGTAGGTTCGGGTGGATTGGCCATGCTAAATTACCCCATAGTGTTCAGGGATGTGAAGGTTTGGGTGGATTGGCCATGCTAAATTACCCCATAGTGTTCAGGGATGTGCAGGTTAGAGTGGATTGGCCATGCTAAATGACCCCATAGTGTTCAGGGATGTGTAGGTTAGGGTGGATTGGCCATGCTAATTTACCCCATTGTGTTCAAGGATTTGTAGGTTCGGGTGGATTGGCCATGCTGAATTACCCATAGTATTCAGGGATGTGCAGGTTAGGGTGGATTGGCCATGGTAAATTACCGCATAGTGTTCAGGGATGTGTAGGTTAGTGTGCATTGGCCATGCTAAATTACCCATAGTGTTCAGGGATGTGTAGCTTAGTGTGCCTTGGCCATGCTAAATTACCCCATAGTGTTCAGGGATATGTAGGTTAGGATGGATTGGCCATGCTAAATTACCCATAGTATTCAAGGTGGTGTAGATTAGTGTGCATTGGCCATGCTAAGTGACCCATAGTGTTCAGGGATGTGCAGGTTAGGGTGGTTTGGCCATGCTAAATTCATCCATAGTGTTCAGGGATGTGTAGGTTAGGGTGGATTGGCCATTCTAAATTACCCCATAGTGTTTAGGGATGTGTAGGTTAGGGTGGATTGGCCATGCAATGTTATCCCATAGTGTTCAGGGATGTGTAGTTTATGGTGGATTGGCCATGCTGAATTACGCCATAGTGTTCAGTGATATGTAGGTTAGTGTGGATTGGCCATGCTAAATGTCCCGTCGTGTTTAGGGAAGTGGAGGTTAGGGTGGATTGGCCATGCTAAATTACCCCATAGTGTTCAGGGATGTGTAGGTTAGGGTCGATTCGCCATGCTAAATTACCCATAGTGCTCAGGGATGTGTAGGTTAGGGTGGATTGGCCATGCTAAATTACCCCATAGTGTTCAGGGATGTGTAGGTTAGGGTGGATTGGCCAAGCTAAATTACCCATAGTGTTCAGGGATGTGTATGTTAGGGTGGATTGGCCATTCTAATTACCCCATAGTGTTTCTGGGATGTGTAGGTTAGGGTGGATTGGCCATTCTCATTACCCCATAGTGTTTCAGGGATGTGCAGGTTAGGGTGGATTGGCCAAGCTATGTTATCCCAAGGTGTTCAGGGAAGTGCAGGTGAGAGTGGTTCGGCCATGCTATATTACCCATACTGTTCAGGGATGTGTAGGTTAGGGTGGATTGGCCATGCTAAATTACCCCATAGTGTTCAGGGATGTGCAGGTTATGGTGGATTGGCCAAGCTGTGTTATCCCATCGTGTTCAGGGATGTGCAGGTTTGGGTGGATTGACCATGCTAAATTACCCATTGTGCTCAGGTATGTGTAGGTTAGGGTGGATTGACCATGCTAAATTACTCCATAGTATTCAGAGATGTGTAGGTTAGGGTGGATTGGCCATGCTAAATTACCCATAGTGCTCAGGTATGTGTAGGTTAGGGTGGATTGACCATGCTAAATTACTCCATAGTGTTCAGAGATGTGCAGGTTAGGGTGGATTGGCCATTCTAATTACCCCATAGTGTTTCAGGGATGTGCAGGTTAGAGTGGATTGGCCATGCTAAATTATCCCATAGTGTTCAGGGATGAGCAGTTTACGGTGGATTGGCCATGCTAAATTACCCCATAGTGTTCGGGAATGTGCAGGGGAGGGTGGATTGGCCATGCTAACTGAACCCATAGTGTTCAGGGATGTGTAGATTAGTGTGGATTGGCCATGCTAAATTTCCCCATAGTGTTCAGGGATGTGTAGGTTAGGGTGGATTAGCCAGGCGATTTTATACCATCGTGTTCGGGGATGTGTAGGTTATGGTGGATTGGCCTTGCTAAACTACGCCATAGTGTTCAGGGATTTGTAGGTTCGGGTGGATGGCCATGCTAAATTACCCATAGTGTCCAGGGATGTGTAGGTTAGTGTGCATTGGCCATGCTAAATTACCCATAGTGTTCAAGGTGGTGTAGGTTAGTGTGCATTGGCCATGCTAAGTTACCCATAGTGTTCAGGGATGTGTATGTTAGTGTGGATTGGCCATGCTAAATTACCCATAGTGTTCAAGGTGGTGTAGGTTAGTGTGCATTGGCCAAGCTAAGTTACCCATAGTGTTCAGGGATGTGCAGGTTAGGGTGGATTGGCCATGCTAAATTACCCCATAGTGTTCAGGGATGTGTAGGTTAGGGTGGATTGGCCATGCTAAATTACCCCATAGTGTTCAGGGATGTGTAGGTTAGGGTCGATTGGCCATGCTAAATTACCCCATAGTGTTCAGGGATGTGAAGGTTTGGGTGGATTGGCCATGCTAAATTACCCCATAGTGTTCATGGATGAGCAGTTTACGGTGGAATGGCCATGCTAAATTACATAATAGTGTTCAGGAATGTGTAGGTTAGGGTGGATTGCCATGCTAAATGAACCCGTAGTGTTCAAGGATTTGTAGGTTCGGGTGGATTGGCCATGCTAAATTACCCCATAGTATTCAGGGAGGTGCAGGTGTGAGTGGTTCGGCCATGCTAAATTACCCCATAGTGTTCAGGGATGTGCAGGTTAGGGTGGATTGGCCATGCTAAATTACCCCATAGTGTTCAGGGATGTGCAGGTTAGGGTGGATTGGCCATGCTAAATTACCCCATAGTGTACGGGGACGTGTCGGTTTGGTTGGATTGGCCATACTAAATTATACCATCGTGTTCAGGGATGTGCTAAATTACCCCATAGTGCTCAGGTATGTGCAGGATAGGGATGTGTAGGTTAGGGTGGATTGGCGATGCTAAATTACCCATAGTGTTCAGGCATGTGTAGGTTAGTATGGATAGGCCATGCTATGTTATCCCATAGTGTCCAGGCATGTGCAGGTTAGGGTGGATTGGCCATGCTAAATTACCACATAGTGTTCAGGGATGTGTAGGTAAGGGTGGATAGGCCATGCGATGTTATACCATAGTGTTCGGGGATGTGTAGGTTATGGTGGATTGGCCATGCTGAATTACCCATCGTGTTCAGGGATTTGTAGGTTAGGGTGGATTGGCCATGCTAAATTACCCATAGTGTCCAGGGATGTGCAGGTAAGGGTGGATTGGCCATGGTAAATTACCCCATAGTGTTCAGGGATGTGTAGGTTAGTGTGCATTGGCCATGCTAAATTACCCATAGTGTTCAAGGTGGTGTAGATTAGTGTGCATTAGTCAAGCTGAGTTACCCATAGTGTTCAGGGATGTGTAGCTTTGTGTGCATTGGCCATGCTAAATTACCCCATAGTGTTCAGGGATATGTAGGTTAGGATGGATTGGCCATGCTAAATTACCCCATAGTGTTCAAGGTGTTGTAGGTTAGTGTGCATTGGCCATGCTAAGTTACCCATAGTGTTCAGGGATGTGCAGGCTAGGGTGGATTGGCCATGCTATGTTATCCCATCGTGTTCAGGGATGTGCTGGTTAGGGTGGATTGGCCATGCTAAATTACCCCATAGTGTTCAGGGATGTGTAGGTTAGGGCGGATTGGCCATGATAAATTACCCCATAGTGTTCAGTGATATGTAGGTTAGTGTGGATTGGCCATGCTAAATTACCCTTAGTGTTCAGTGATGTGTAGGTTAGTGTGGAATTGCCAAGCTAAATTAACCCATAGTGTTCAGGGATGTGTAGGTTAGGGTGGATTGGCCATGCTCAATTACCCCATAGTGTTCAGGGATGTGCAGGTTAGGGTGGATTGGCCATGCTAAATTACCCCATAGTGTTCAGGGATGTGTAGGTTAGGGTGGATTGGCCATGGTAAATTACCCCATAGTGTTCAGGGATGTGCAGGTTAGGGTGGATTGGCCATGCTAAATTACCCCATAGTGTTCAGTGATATGTAGGTTAGTGTGGATTGGCCATGCCAAATTTCCCGTAGTGTTCAGGGAAGTGGAGGTAAGGGTGGATTGGCCATGCGATGTTATACCATAGTGTTCGGGGATGTGTAGGTTATGGTGGATTGGCCATGCTGAATTACCCATCGTGTTCAGGGATCTGTAGGTTAGGGTGGATTGGCCATGCTAAATTACCCATAGTGTCCAGGGATGTGCAGGTAAGGGTGGATTGGCCATGGTAAATTACCCCATAGTGTTCAGGGATGTGTAGGTTAGTGTGCATTGGCCATGATAAATTACCCATAGTGTTCAAGGTGGTGTAGATTAGTGTGCATTGGCCATGCTCAGTTACCCATAGTGTTCAGGGATGTGCAGGTTAGGGTGGATTGGCCATGCTAAATTACCCCATAGTGTTCAGGGATGTGTAGGTTAGGGTGGATTGGCCATGCTAAATTACCCCATAGTGTTGAGGGATCTGTAGGTTAGGGTGGATTGGCCATGCTAAATTACCCCATAGTGTTCAGGGATGTGAAGGTTTGGGTGGATTGGCCATGCTAAATTACCCCATAGTATTCAGGGAGGTGCAGGTGTGAGTGGTTCGGCCATGCTAAATTACCCCATAGTGTTCAGGGATGTGCAGGTTAGGGTGGATTGGCCATGCTAAATTACCCCATAGTGTTCAGGGATGTGCAGGTTAGGGTGGATTGGCCATGCTAAATTACCCATAGTGTTCAGTGATGTGTAGGTTAGTGTGGATTGGCCATGCTAAATTACCCACAGTGTTCAGTGATGTGTAGGTTAGGGTGGATTTGCCATGCTAAATTAACCCATAGTGTTCAGGGATGTGTAGGTTAGGGTGGATTGGCCATGCTAAATTACCCCATAGTGTTCAGGGATGGGTAGGTTAGGGTGGATTGGCCATGCTAAATTACCCCATAGTGTTCAGGGATGTGTAGGTTAGGGTGGATTGGCCAAGCTAAATTACCCCATAGTGTTCAGGGATGTGTAGGTTAGGGTGGATTGGCCATGCTAAATTACCCCATAGTGTTCAGGGATGTGCAGGTTAGGGTGGATTGGCCATGCTAAATTACCCCATAGTGGTCAGTGATGTGTTGTTTAGGGTCGATTGGCCATGCTAAATTACCCATAGTATTCAGGGATGTGTAGGTTAGGGTGGATTGGCCATGCTAAATTACCCCATAGTGTTCAGGGATGTGTAGGTTAGGGTCGATTAGCCATGCTAAATTACCCCTTAGTGTTCAGGGATGTGTAGGTTAGGGTGGATTGACCATGCTAAATTACCCATAGTGCTCAGGTATGTGTAGGTTAGGGTGGATTGACCATGCTAAATTACTCCATAGTATTCAGAGATGTGTAGGTTAGGGTGGATTGGCCATGCTAAATTACCCATAGTGCTCAGGTATGTGTAGGTTAGGGTGGATTGACCATGCTAAATTACTTCATAGTGTTCAGAGATGTGTAGATTAGTGTGGATTGGCCATGCTAAATTTCCCATAGTGTTCAGTGATGTGTAGGTTAGTGTGGATTGGCCATGCTAAATTACCCACAGTGTTCAGTGATGTGTAGGTTAGTGTGGATTTGCCATGCTAAATTAACCCATAGTGTTCAGGGATGTGCAGGTTAGGGTGGATTGGCCATTCTAATTACCCCATAGTGTTTCAGGGATGTGCAGGTTAGAGTGGATTGGCCATGCTAAATTATCCCATAGTGTTCAGGGATGAGCAGTTTACGGTGGATTGGCCATGCTAAATTACCCCATAGTGTTCAGGGATGTGTAGATTAGTGTGGATTGGCCATGCTAAATTTCCCCATAGTGTTCAGGGATGTGTAGGTTAGGGTGGATTAGCCACGCGATTTTATACCATCGTGTTCGGGGATGTGTAGGTTATGGTGGATTGGCCTTGCTAAATTACGCCATAGTGTTCAGGGATTTGTAGGTTCGGGTGGATGGCCATGCTAAATTACCCATAGTGTCCAGGGATGTGTAGGTTAGTGTGCATTCGCCATGCTAAGTTACCCATAGTGTTCAGGGATGTGCAGGTTAGGGTGGATTGGCCATGCTATGTTACCCTATCGTGTTCAGGGATGTGTAGGTTAGGGTCGATTGGCCATGCTAAATTACCCATAGTGCTCAGGGATGTGTAGGTTCGGGTGGATTGGCCATGCTAAATTACCCCATAGTGTTCAGGGATGTGAAGGTTTGGGTGGATTGGCCATGCTAAATTACCCCATAGTGTTCAGGGATGTGCAGGTTAGAGTGGATTGGCCATGCTAAATGACCCCATAGTGTTCAGGGATGTGTAGGTATGGGTGGATTGGCCATGCTAATTTACCCCATTGTGTTCAAGGATTTGTAGGTTCGGGTGGATTGGCCATGCTGAATTACCCATAGTATTCAGGGATGTGCAGGTTAGGGTGGATTGGCCATGGTAAATTACCCCATAGTGTTCAGGGATGTGTAGGTTAGTGTGCATTGGCCATGCTAAATTACCCATAGTGTTCAGGGATGTGTAGCTTAGTGTGCCTTGGCCATGCTAAATTACCCCATAGTGTTCAGGGATATGTAGGTTAGGATGGATTGGCCATGCTAAATTACCCATAGTATTCAAGGTGGTGTAGATTAGTGTGCCTTGGCCATGCTAAATTACCCCATAGTGTTCAGTGATATGTAGGTTAGTGTGGATTGGCCATGCTAAATTTCCCGTCGTGTTTAGGGAAGTGGAGGTTAGGGTGGATTGGCCATGCTAAATTACCCCATAGTGTTCAGGGATGTGTAGGTTAGGGTCGATTTGCCATGCTAAATTACCCATAGTGCTCAGGGATGTGTAGGTTAGGGTGGATTGGCCATGCTAAATTACCCCATAGTGTTCAGGGATGTGTAGGTTAGGGTGGATTGGCCATGCTAAATTACCCATAGTGTTCAGGGATGTGTATGTTAGGGTGGATTGGCCATTCTAATTACCCCATAGTGTTTCAGGGATGTGTAGGTTAGGGTGGATTGGCCATTCTCATTACCCCATAGTGTTTCAGGGATGTGCAGGTTAGGGTGGATTGGCCAAGCTATGTTATCCCAAGGTGTTCAGGGAAGTGCAGGTGAGAGTGGTTCGGCCATGCTATATTACCCATACTGTTCAGGGATGTGTAGGTTAGGGTGGATTGGCCATGCTAAATTACCCCATAGTGTTCAGGGATGTGCAGGTTATGGTGGATTGGCCAAGCTGTGTTATCCCATCGTGTTCAGGGATGTGCAGGTTTGGGTGGATAGGCCATGCTAAATTACCCCATTGTATTCAGGGATGTGTAGGTTAGGGTGGATTGGCCATGCTAAATTACCCCATAGTGTTCAGGGATGTGCAGGTTATGGTGGATTGGCCAAGCTGTGTTATCCCATCGTGTTCAGGGATGTGCAGGTTTGGGTGGATAGGCCATGCTAAATTACCCCATAGTGTTCAGGGATGTGTAGGTTAGGGTGGATTGGCCATGCTAAATTTCCCCATAGTGTTCAGGGATGTGTAGGTTAGGGTGGATTGGCCATGCTAAATTTCCCCATAGTGTTCAGCGATGTGCAGGTTAGGGTGTATTGGCCATGCTAAGTTACCCATAGTGTTCAGGGATGTGTAGGTTAGGGTGGATTGGCCATGCTAAGTTACCCATAGTGTTCAGGGATGTGTAGGTTAGGGTGGATTGGCCTGCTCCTGGCCCACATCTCTCCATCCCTTTCCTATTCATGTGTCTGTCCTTATCCAAAAATGTATTTTAAACGTTGGAATTGTACCCACATCCACCACTTCCTCAGGAAGGTCATTTCATTCGTCAACCATCCTCTGTCTAAAAAAAAATTCCCTTCATGTCTTTTTTAAATCTCTCCCCTTGAAGGTGAGCTTCCTGGGTCTTGAAATACCCCACCCCAGGAGATTACAATTATCATTCACTCTCCATTTCCCCCTTATTAATTTATAAATCTGTATAAATCCGACTATCCAGAGCAAATAGCCCCAGCCTGTCCAGCTCTAACGCTCCAAACCTGGCAACATCCTGGTAAATCCCTTCTGACCCCCCCCCCCCCCCGCCCCCCTCTCCAGCTTAATAATCTCCTTCCTGTCACTGGGCAACCGGAACTGGACACAGTCTCCAGACGGGGCCTCACCAATGTCCTGTACAACCCCACCATAATGTCCCAAACTCCTACACTCAAAGGGCTGAGCCAACAGATTAGAAACAGCGGTGTAAGTGAAAAAGGCGACTGGCCGATCAGTCTCTGAATTATTCACAAAGAGCAGAAGGCCTGAGTGTTGCTGCTGTTGCAATGCAGGTTCAAGTCAGTATCGATGATGGAAATGATCCAGTCACTTTCACAATCCTTCAGCTCGCAGAGTGGTCCAGAGTCTGTGGCTCTGGTACCTTCGGACCGGGATTGAATGCAGAGTGAGAGAGCATCCTTTGATTTCCTTACGGCACCCTGAGTGAGAGAGGCTCCTCCTTTACCTGCCTCACAGGGGTAGCGAGGGGATAATCGTCTAACTGTGACCTTCACAGAGGGAGCTAATGCTCAGACCAAAGCTGGGGCACACAAGTTCCACAAGCAAACTCCAGTACAGTTGAAACTGTCCTTGTATTCTGTAAAGGGAAAACCACAAAATCTTTCGATAACTGACAGAGAGGCTATTGTATCTCTCTGTGTCTTTCTCTCTGTCTGTCTGTCTGTCTCTCTCTATCTATCTATCTCTCTCTCTCCCACTTGCTGTTTCTCTCACTCTCCCATCAATCTTGGAATTTCTCCATCCTTCCATTTCTCACCCACTCTCCCATTAATTATTGTTCCTGCTATGTTCTGATTTTGTTTCTCTCTCTCTTCTCTTTAGGGAATAATTTAAATTGGACAAAAGACAAGACATTCCTGATTATAATGCTCCTGAGTTGTTCACCTATATCGGGTAAGACAAATTTGTGTTTCAAAACCATGAAAATTATCGGAAGTTTACAGCACAGGGAGAGCACATCTAATCTCGACCAACTGAGTAAATTCTCAGTATTAATAAAACGTGGCCAAACTGACAGGGCCGTGTCGTGTTTACTGCTTATCAATAACTCCCATGTCTTCATTATCGTAACAAAGATGCAGGACAGGGCGATGCGTTGTGACTGAAGGATGTGGGAGCTCCTGGATGCTGTCCTGAACCAAGGCTGCATCTGGCTCTGTCCTAGCCCACCAACACTGGGATTTCCTGTGGCACACTTTATTACAATGAAAACACCAGAGCTTTTTACCTTCTCTGTCCCCCTCAAAGGTTTCTTTTTTACCCTGGGGTAAGTTCTCCTTATGGTCTTCCCTGAGATCTACCTTTCCCTTTCCACACGAGGATTTCTCTTTGTCCCAGTTTCTATCCCCCTGGACTGAAATTGATTCTGGAAGTCAAACCGTGTTTTATGGACCAGCTCATACCCATCAGCCCCTTCAGCTGCTACCCGTACTGTTTTCACTCTCTGCTCTTCCCCATGAGCTCACATTATTTCCTCACCGAGCCTACCCTCAGCCTTTCTCTCCAGCCTTTTCAACTGACTTTCCTTTTTAAGTGTCAGGTTTTGAAGTTCAAGAGCTCTCTCTAGTTCTTTCTCTGCCCTCTCTTTTTCCCTTCCTTCTGCTTTTAATTGTAAACCAGGCTGTTTCATTTCTGTCGGCCTTTCCTTATCTCTCACCTCTAACTCGAACTATTTCATTTGTAATT
Source organism: Chiloscyllium plagiosum (assembly GCF_037043375.1). Taxonomy (NCBI): domain Eukaryota; kingdom Metazoa; phylum Chordata; class Chondrichthyes; order Orectolobiformes; family Hemiscylliidae; genus Chiloscyllium; species Chiloscyllium plagiosum. The sequence continues at coordinate 106,624 of NW_028270278.1, read as the reverse complement.
GAATTCTTGCCATCTCTATAGATGCTGAGGGTTTCTCCAGCAAGTGTAAATGCTGAGCTACTGCTGGAATTATCTCTCCTTTCCTCACAGAAGCAGGCAGTTCCAATTCCAGCTTCTCTGCTAATTCCTGCAGCTTGGTCTCACTCACCTTTTGCAAACCTTTTTAACGTCACCGAATCCACATCCAGAAAACCTTTGGTGACTAAAAGAGTCATTACTGTCCCAAGCTTAGTCTACCCAACCAAACCAACACCCGAAATAAAGACACTAGCACCTACCACTCGCTGTTTAAAATCCCGGACGAGCCCCCAATCTGTTATGGACGAGGCCAGACCACTCAGAACATTCTTAAACAGGCAGACCAGACCATAACTTTGCAATTTGTTTCAGTAAGTATACCCGGAGTACGTTAGCGAGGTTGACTACCAGGGTGTAAAACAGACAAAGATTTATTCACAAATTACACAATGAAACACAAAAAACTGATTAAAGACCCCCTACAGAACTCAGTCGATCCAAACTAGACTTAATCATTTTGTTCCAAATACCAATAACAGTCCCAATAAGCAAACTCCCTTTAAAACCCAGTATAGAGGGAACACATGTGGACAGGTTGAAGTTAGATGGAGAGATAGATTTCCACACAGCTCCCTGTTGAATTCCCAACCAGTTCTAGACTGAACTGAACTGCTCAGCTAGAGAGCAGACCAATCCCCTTTCATTATACAGGTCACTTCTCTAACATGGCCACTTGGCCTAAAGGCTCATCTGTTTCCATAGAAACAAAAGGCCTCTCAAAACCCTTTCCATCTCTGTACCAAACCAGACTGATCGGAGCCCCGCCTGGTTTATTACCCCCTCTGAAACACATCCAGGGCAGAGTCTCCCTGAGCCAAGGAACAGCTTTAGATCAAAAGGGACTGGCTTTGTGCCACTAGCATGGGGCTGAATGGCCTCCTTCTGTTGTCCCAGACTGATCCAAATAGCTGTATCACCTCTGGAGGGTGTGGATTGGGAATTGACCCTGGCTGCTTTCCCCTGATACAGCTGCAATGGATAAAGTCGCTGACGTTGGAGGGACGGTGATACTCCCGTGTCAGGTGGAGAATGTCAATATGTCTCAGGCCACTGTATCCTGGCAAAAGAAGCAGGGAAGCAAAGTCGTGGTATATTGGAGGAATGGGAATGTGGAGCCCGAACATCAAAATGAGGAATACCGGAACAGGAGCCACATGTCGTACAGTGAATTCCCGAAGGGAAACCTGTCGCTGATAATCTGGGATCTGCGTCTGAACGATAGTGGAGAGTATGATTGTTTCGTCATAACAGACCAGCCAGCAACTCCTGATATATGCAGCATCACTCTGCAAGTGAACAGTGAGGGCGGTCCTTATATCCCAGCTCAGTCTGTGGCTGTGTACATCGCCGTGTGTGTGTGTACATCTGTGTGTGTGTACATCTGTGTGTGTGTACATCTGTGTGTGTGTGTGTGTGTGTGTGTGCGTACATGCGTGTGTGTGTGTGTGCATACATCTGTGTGTGTGCGTACATCTGTGTGTGTGTATACATCTGTGTGTGTGTATACATCTGTGTGTGTGTACATCTGTGTGTGTGCATACATCTGTGTGTGTGTGTGCATACATCTGTGTGTGTGTGTGTATACATCTGTGTGTGTGTGTATACATCTCTGTGTGTGTGTATACATCTCTGTGTGTGTGTATACATCTCTGTGTGTGTGTATACATCTCTGTGTGTGTGTATACATCTGTGTGTGTGTGTGTATACATCTGTGTGTGTATATACATCTGTGTGTGTGTATACATCTCTGTGTGTGTGTGTATACATCTGTGTGTGTGTATACATCTGTGTGTGTGCGTACATCTGTGTGTGTGCGTACATCTCTGTGTGTGTGCGTACATCTCTGTGTGTGTGTATACATCTGTGTGTGTGTGTGTGTATACATCTGTGTGTGTGTGTATACATCTGTGTGTGTGTATACATCTGTGTGTGTGTGTATACATCTGTGTGTGTGTGTATACATCTGTGTGTATACATCTGTGTGTGTATACATCTGTGTGTGTGTATACATCTGTGTGTGTGTATACACATCTGTGTGTGTGTATACATCTGTGTGTGTGTATACATCTGTGTGTGTGTATACATCTGTGTGTGTGTATACATCTGTGTGTGTGTGTACATCTCTGTGTGTGTGCGTACATCTCTGTGTGTGTGTATACATCTGTGTGTGTGCGTACATCTGTGTGTGTGTGTGTACATCTGTGTGTGTGCGTACATCTGTGTGTGTGCGTACATCTGTGTGTGTGTGTACATCTGTGTGTGTGTGTGTATACATCTCTGTGTGTGTGCGTACATCTGTGTGTGTGCGTACATCTGTGTGTGTGCGTACATCTGTGTGTGTGTATATACATCTGTGTGTGTGTGTGCGTACATCTGTGTGTGTGCGTACATCTGTGTGTGTGCGTACATCTGTGTGTGTGCGTACATCTGTGTGTGCGTACATCTGTGTGTGTGCGTACATCTGTGTGTGTGCGTACATCTGTGTGTACATACATCTGTGTGTACATCTGTGTGCTCATTGTGTCTACATCTTTTATGTATGTGTGCACATGTGTGTGGAGGTGTTTGTGTGGGCATGTGTGGATGTGTGTGTGAACATATTTGTGTGGATGTGTGTGCTGTGGACATGTGTGTTTTTGGACGTGTGTGTGGATGCGTGTGTGCATATATGTGTGCGCAAATGTGTGTACATACCTGCGCATGTGTGTGTACTGTGTATTTGTGTGTGCATGTCTGTGTGCGGTGGTTTGTGTGTGGGCTATTGTGTGTGTTTGTGTGTGTGACTGTGCGTGTACGTCTCTGTCTCGGTGTAAGACAGAGTGTGTGTGTGTGTCACTGTGTATAAGAGACAGTGTGTCTGTCTGTGTTCTCTGCCTGTGTGGCTCTCTTGTTATGTGTCCTTGTCTCTGTCTCTATCCCCCACACCCACACCCACTACTCCTTCCTCTCTCTCTCTCTCTCTGCTTCGGACTCTTCCACTCCGTTAAAAGCGCTCTCTCTGACTCCCTCTTTCTGTGTTTCTGCCGACTTATGTGTGACTCGATGTTTGATCTCCTCTTCTCTGTCTCTCTCCTTTCTCCCTTTCCGTATCTGTATCCCTCTCTCGGCCTCTTGCTGTATCTGTCTGACTGTCTCACCCTCTATTACACTCCATCTGTGCATTTATCTGTTTCTCTGAGTTACTCGCTCACTGTGTATTCCTCTCCCATTCTCTGCCACACTCCCACTCTCTCCGATTCCATCTTTCAGCTTTGGTCATGACCAGCTTCTGTATCTCTCTCTCTCTCTCTGTCCCACACAATGCCAGCCTCAAACTCTCTTTGACTGCATTTGATTTGTGTTTTCCAGACCCTACAACAGTGGACCCGATAACGGTGGATTCTAATGGGGCCATCCTGCAGAATCAAACAGGTAAGATGTGACCGAAATGTCACTCCAGGACCCAACAGTGACCCTGAAATGGAACCCAATCAGTTACACATACCCCCAGCACAAGCAGCAAGTGGAACCGATATAATCCCCCAAAACACAGTGAACAACATCGCTACCCCCGCACCCGTGTCTGACCGGAAAACTCAGGAACCAGAACTGACAGTCAGCACTGAGGGAGGGTCAGCGCTGAGGGAGGGTCAGCGCTGAGGGAGGGTCAGCACTGAGGGAGGGTCAGCGCTGAGGGAGGGTCAGCTCTGAGGGAGGGTCAGCGCTGAGGGAGGGTCAGTACTGAGGGCGGGTCAGCACTGAGGGAGGGTCAGCACTGAGGGATGGTCAGTCCTGAGGGAGGGTCAGCACTGGTGGAAAGTCAGCACTGAGGGAGGGTCAGCACTAGGGAGGGTCAGTATTGAGGGAGAGTCAGCGCTTAGGGAGGGTCAGCACTTAGGGAGGGTCAGCGCTGAGGGAGGGTCAGCGCTGAGGGAGGCTCAGCGCTGAGGGAGGCTCAGCGCTGAGGGAGGCTCAGCGCTGAGGGAGGCTGAGGGAGGGTCAGCACTGAGGGAGGGTCAGCGCTGAGGGAGGGTCAGCACTGAGGGAGGGACAGCGCTGAGGGAGGGACAGCGCTGAGGGAGGGTCAGCACTGAGGGAGGGTCAGCACTGAGGGAGCACCGCACTGTCGGAGGGTCAGTGCTGAGGGAGGGTCAGTGCTGAGGGAGGATCAGCGCTGAGGGAGAGTCAGCGCTGAGGGAGGGTCAGTACTGTGGGAGGGTCAGCACTGAGGGAGGGTCAGTACTGAGGGAGGGCCGCACTGTCGGAGGGTCAGCACTGAGGGAGAGTCAGCACTGAGGGAGGGTCAGCACTGAGGGAGGGTCAGTACTGAGGGAGGGTCAGCACTGAGGAAGGGTCAGCACTGAGGAAGGGTCAGCACTGAGGGAGGGTCAGTACTGAGGGATGGTCAGTATTGAGGTAGGGTCAGTACTGTGGGAGGGTCAGCACTGAGGGAGGGTCAGCACTGAGGGAGGGTCAGTGCTGAGGGAGGGCCGCACTGTTGGAGGGTCAGCACTGAGGAAGGGTCAGCACTGAGGGAGGGTCAGTACTGAGGGATGGTCAGTATTGAGGGAGGGTCAGTACTGTGGGAGTGCTGCACTGTCAGAGGGTCAGCACTGAGGGACGGTCAGTACTGTGGGAGTGCTGCACTGTCAGAGGGTCAGCACTGAGGGAGGGTCAGTAATGAGGGAGGGCCGCGCTGTCGGAGGGTTAGTACTGAGGGATGGTTAGCACTGAGGGAGGGTCAGTACTGTGGGAGTGCCGCACTGAGGGAGGGTCAGCACTGAGGGAGGGTCAGTACTGAGGGAGAGTCAGTACTGTGGGAGTGCCGCACTGTCAGAGGGTCATCACTGTCGGAGGGTCAGCACTGAGGGAGGGTGAGCACTGAGGGAGGGTCAGTACTGAGAGAGGGTCAGCACTGAGGGAGGGTCAGCGCTGAGGGAGGGTCAGTACTGAGGGAGCGCCGCACTGTCGGAGGGTCAGTACTGAGGGAGTGCCGCACTGTCGGAGGGTCAGTGCTGAGGGAGTGCCGCACTGTCGGAGGGTCAGTACTGAGGGAGTGCTGCACTGTCGGAGGGTCAGTGCTGAGGGAGTGTCGCACTGTCGGAGGGTCAGTACTGAGGGAGTGCCGCACTGTCGGAGGGTCAGTACTGAGGGAGTGCCGCACTGTCGGAGGGTCAGTACTGAGGGAGTGCCGCACTGTCGGAGGGTCAGTACTGAGGGAGTGTCGCACTGTCGGAGGGTCAGTACTGAGGGAGTGCCGCACTGTCGGAGGGTCAGTGCTGAGGGAGTGCCGCACTGTCGGAGGGTCAGTGCTGAGGGAGTGCCGCACTGTCGGAGGGTCAGTACTGAGGGAGTGCCGCACTGTCGGAGGGTCAGTACTGAGGGAGTGCCGCACTGTCGGAGGGTCAGTACTGAGGGAGTGCCGCACTGTTGGACTCTCTTTCTCTCTTACTTTCCCACTCTCCCTTTCTCTGTTGCTTCCTCTCTCTCAGTCTTTCTGTCACATACACTCACTCTCTCTCTCCCTCCCTGTGTCTGCTCTCACTCTCTCTCCCCCGCTCACTCACTCTACCCCGCTAACTCTCTCTCCCCCACTCACTCTCTCTCCCCCACTCTCTCTCTCTTTCACTCACTCTCCCCCGCTCTCTCTCTCTCACTCTCCCCCACTCTCTCACTCTCCCCTGCTCTCTCTCTCACTCTCCCCCACTCTCTCACTCTCCCCCGCTCTCTCTCTCTCTCTCACTCACTCTCCCCCACTCTCTCACTCTCCCCCGCTCTCTCTCTCTCTCTCTCTCCCCCGCTCACTCTCTCTTCCCCACTCACTCACTCTCCCCCGCTCTCTCTCTCTCACTCTTCCCCGCTCACTCTCTCTCACTCACTCTCCCCCGCTCTCTCTCTCCCCCGCTCTCTCTCTCCCCCGCTCACTCTCCCCCACTCACTCTCCCCCACTCTCTCTCTCTCCCCCACTCTCTCTCTCTCCCCCACTCACTCACTCTCCCCCACTCTCTCTCTCTCACTCACTCTCCCCCGCTCTCTCTCTCTCACTCTCTCTCTCCCACTCACTCACTCTCCCCCGCTCTCTCTCTCACTCTCTCTCCCCCACTCACTCACTCTCCCCCGCTCTCTCTCTCACTCTCTCTCCCCCACTCACTCACTCTCCCCCGCGTTCTCTCTCACTTTCTCTCACCCACTCACTCACTCTCCCCCGCGCTCTCTCTCACTTTCTCTCACCCACTCTCCCCCACTTTCTTCTCTCACTCTCTCTCCCCCGCTCTCTCCCACACTCACTCTCCCCGCTCTCTCTCTCTCACTCACTCTCCCCCACTCAATCACTCTCCCCCGCTCTCTCTCTCCCACTTACTCACTCTCCCCGCTCTCTCTCTCTCTCACACTCTCCCCCACTCACTCACTCTCCCCTGCTCTCTCTCTCTCCCCACCACTCTCTCACTCTCCCCCGCTCACTCTCTCACTCACTCTCCCCCGCTCACTCTCTCTCCCCCGCTCATTCTCTCTCCCCCGCTCACTCACTCTCCCCCGCTCTCTCTCTCTCCCCGACTCACTTACTCTCCCCCGCTCTCTCTCTCTCTCCCCCCCACTCACTCACTCTTCCCCACTCTCCCCCACTCTCTCTCTCTCTCACTCACTCTACCCCGCTCTCTCTCTCTCGCTCTCTCTCTCTCCCACTCACTCACTCTCCCCGCTCTCTCTATCACTCTCTCTCCCCCACTCACTCACTCTCCCCGCTCTCACTCACTCTCCCCCACTCAATCACTCTCCCCCGCTCTCTCTCTCCCCCCCACTTACTCACTCTCCCCCACTCTCTCTCTCACTCTCCCCCACTCACTCACTCTCCCCTGCTCTCTCTCTCTCTCCCCCACTCTCACTCAATCTCCCCCGCTCTCTCTCCCCCACTCTCTCACTCTCCCCCGCTCACTCTCTCTCCCCCACTCTCTCTCTCTCCCCCACTCTCTCTCTCCCCCACTCTCTCTCTCTCACTCTCTCTCTCTCTCTCTCTCTCCCCCCCACTCTCTCTCTCCCGCACTCTCTCACTCCCCCCACCTCTCTCTCTCACTCACTCTCCCCCACTCACTCACTCCAGCCCGCTCTCTCTCTCCCCCACTCACTCACTCTCCCCCACTCACTCATTCACTCTCCCCTGCTCTCTCTCTCACTCTCCCCCGCTCTCTCTCTCTCACTCCCTCTCCCCCACTCACTCACTCTCCCCCGGTCTCTCTCCCCCACTCACTCTCTCTCCCCCACTCTCTCTCACTCACCCTCCCCCACTCACTCACTCTCCCCCGCTCTCTCTCTCTCACTCATTCTCCCCCACTCACTCACTCTCCCTCGGTCTCTCTCCCCCATTCACTCTCTCTCCCCCACTCTCTCTCTCTCCCCCAGTCATACTCTCTCCCCCCTCTCTCCCCACTCACTCACTCTCTCTCCCGCACTCTCTCTTTCTCTCTCTCCCCCACTCTCTCTCTCTCCCCCACTCACTCTCTCTCCCCCTCTCTCTCTCCCCACTCACTCACTCTCTCTCCCCACTCACTCACTCTCTCTCCCGCACTCTCTCTCTCTCCCCCACTCTCTCTCTCTCCCGCACACTCTCTCTCTCTCTCCTGCACTCTCTCTCTCTCCCTCACTCACTCTCTCTCCCACTCTCTCTCTCTCTCTCCCCCACTCTCTCTCTCTCCCCCACTCTCTCTCTCTCCCGCACACTCTCTCTCTCCTGCACTCTCTCTCTCTCTCCCTCACTCACTCTCTCTCCCACTCTCTCTCTCCCCCACTCTCTCTCACTCACTCTCCCCCGCTCTCTCTCTCTCCCCCACTCACTCTCTCCCACTCTCTCTCACTCACTCTCCCCCACTCTCTCTCCCACACTCTCTCACTCACTCTCCCCCGCTCTCTCTCTCTCCCCCACTCACTCTCTCCCACTCTCTCTCACTCACTCTCCCCCACTCACTCTCCCCCACTCTCTCACTCTCCCCCACTCTCTCACTCTCCCCCACTCTCTCACTCTCCCCCGCTCACTCTCTCTCCCCCACTCTCTCTCTCTCCCCCACTCTCTCTTTCTCACTCTCTCTCTCTCTATCTCCCCCACTCTCTCTCTCTCTCTCTCCCCCCCACTATCTCTCTCCCGCACTCTCTCACTCCCCCCTGCTCTCTCTCTCTCACTCACTCTCCCCCACTCACTCACTCCAGCCCGCTCTCTCTCTCTCCCCCACTCACTCACTCTCCCCCACTCACTCATTCACTCTCCCCTGCTCTCTCTCTCTCACTCTCCCCCGCTCTCTCTCTCACTCCCTCTCCCCCACTCACTCACTCTCCCCCGGTCTCTCTCCCCCACTCACTCTCTCTCCCCCACTCTCTCTCACTCACTCTCCCCCGCTCTCTCTCTCACTCACTCTCCCCCACTCAATCACTCTCCCCCGCTCTCTCTCTCACTCATTCTCCCCCACTCACTCACTCTCCCTCGGTCTCTCTCCCCCACTCACTCTCTCTCCCGCACTCTCTCACTCACTCTCCCCCACTCTCTCTCACTCACTCCCCCCCACTCACTCACTCTCCCCCACTCTCTCTCTCTCCCCCACTCACTCTCTCTCCCCCACTCACTCTCTCCCCCACTCTCTCTCTCTGGCCCACACTCTCTCTCTCCCCCACTCTCTCTCTCTCCCCCACTCTCTCTCTCTCCCCAACTCACTCTCTCTCCCCCCCTCTCTCTACTCTCTCTCCCCACTCACTCACTCTCTCTCCCCACTCACTCACTCTCTCTCCCCCCTCACTCTCTCTCCCCACTCACTCACTCTCTCTCCCCACTCACTCACTCTCCCGCACTCTCTCTCTCTCTCCCCCGCTCTCTCTCTCACTCTCTCTCCCCCACTCACTCACTCTCCCCCGCGTTCTCTCTCACTTTCTCTCACCCACTCACTCACTCTCCCCCGCGCTCTCTCTCACTTTCTCTCACCCACTCTCCCCCACTTTCTTCTCTCACTCTCTCTCCCCCGCTCTCTCCCACACTCACTCTCCCCGCTCTCTCTCTCTCACTCACTCTCCCCCACTCAATCACTCTCCCCCGCTCTCTCTCTCCCACTTACTCACTCTCCCCGCTCTCTCTCTCTCTCACACTCTCCCCCACTCACTCACTCTCCCCTGCTCTCTCTCTCTCCCCACCACTCTCTCACTCTCCCCCGCTCACTCTCTCACTCACTCTCCCCCGCTCACTCTCTCTCCCCCGCTCATTCTCTCTCCCCCGCTCACTCACTCTCCCCCGCTCTCTCTCTCTCCCCGACTCACTTACTCTCCCCCGCTCTCTCTCTCTCTCCCCCCCACTCACTCACTCTTCCCCACTCTCCCCCACTCTCTCTCTCTCTCACTCACTCTACCCCGCTCTCTCTCTCTCGCTCTCTCTCTCTCCCACTCACTCACTCTCCCCGCTCTCTCTATCACTCTCTCTCCCCCACTCACTCACTCTCCCCGCTCTCACTCACTCTCCCCCACTCAATCACTCTCCCCCGCTCTCTCTCTCCCCCCCACTTACTCACTCTCCCCCACTCTCTCTCTCACTCTCCCCCACTCACTCACTCTCCCCTGCTCTCTCTCTCTCTCCCCCACTCTCACTCAATCTCCCCCGCTCTCTCTCCCCCACTCTCTCACTCTCCCCCGCTCACTCTCTCTCCCCCACTCTCTCTCTCTCCCCCACTCTCTCTCTCCCCCACTCTCTCTCTCTCACTCTCTCTCTCTCTCTCTCTCTCCCCCCCACTCTCTCTCTCCCGCACTCTCTCACTCCCCCCACCTCTCTCTCTCACTCACTCTCCCCCACTCACTCACTCCAGCCCGCTCTCTCTCTCCCCCACTCACTCACTCTCCCCCACTCACTCATTCACTCTCCCCTGCTCTCTCTCTCACTCTCCCCCGCTCTCTCTCTCTCACTCCCTCTCCCCCACTCACTCACTCTCCCCCGGTCTCTCTCCCCCACTCACTCTCTCTCCCCCACTCTCTCTCACTCACCCTCCCCCACTCACTCACTCTCCCCCGCTCTCTCTCTCTCACTCATTCTCCCCCACTCACTCACTCTCCCTCGGTCTCTCTCCCCCATTCACTCTCTCTCCCCCACTCTCTCTCTCTCCCCCAGTCATACTCTCTCCCCCCTCTCTCCCCACTCACTCACTCTCTCTCCCGCACTCTCTCTTTCTCTCTCTCCCCCACTCTCTCTCTCTCCCCCACTCACTCTCTCTCCCCCTCTCTCTCTCCCCACTCACTCACTCTCTCTCCCCACTCACTCACTCTCTCTCCCGCACTCTCTCTCTCTCCCCCACTCTCTCTCTCTCCCGCACACTCTCTCTCTCTCTCCTGCACTCTCTCTCTCTCCCTCACTCACTCTCTCTCCCACTCTCTCTCTCTCTCTCCCCCACTCTCTCTCTCTCCCCCACTCTCTCTCTCTCCCGCACACTCTCTCTCTCCTGCACTCTCTCTCTCTCTCCCTCACTCACTCTCTCTCCCACTCTCTCTCTCCCCCACTCTCTCTCACTCACTCTCCCCCGCTCTCTCTCTCTCCCCCACTCACTCTCTCCCACTCTCTCTCACTCACTCTCCCCCACTCTCTCTCCCACACTCTCTCACTCACTCTCCCCCGCTCTCTCTCTCTCCCCCACTCACTCTCTCCCACTCTCTCTCACTCACTCTCCCCCACTCACTCTCCCCCACTCTCTCACTCTCCCCCACTCTCTCACTCTCCCCCGCTCACTCTCTCTCCCCCACTCTCTCTCTCTCCCCCACTCTCTCTTTCTCACTCTCTCTCTCTCTATCTCCCCCACTCTCTCTCTCTCTCTCTCCCCCCCACTATCTCTCTCCCGCACTCTCTCACTCCCCCCTGCTCTCTCTCTCTCACTCACTCTCCCCCACTCACTCACTCCAGCCCGCTCTCTCTCTCTCCCCCACTCACTCACTCTCCCCCACTCACTCATTCACTCTCCCCTGCTCTCTCTCTCTCACTCTCCCCCGCTCTCTCTCTCACTCCCTCTCCCCCACTCACTCACTCTCCCCCGGTCTCTCTCCCCCACTCACTCTCTCTCCCCCACTCTCTCTCACTCACTCTCCCCCGCTCTCTCTCTCACTCACTCTCCCCCACTCAATCACTCTCCCCCGCTCTCTCTCTCACTCATTCTCCCCCACTCACTCACTCTCCCTCGGTCTCTCTCCCCCACTCACTCTCTCTCCCGCACTCTCTCACTCACTCTCCCCCACTCTCTCTCACTCACTCCCCCCCACTCACTCACTCTCCCCCACTCTCTCTCTCTCCCCCACTCACTCTCTCTCCCCCACTCACTCTCTCCCCCACTCTCTCTCTCTGGCCCACACTCTCTCTCTCCCCCACTCTCTCTCTCTCCCCCACTCTCTCTCTCTCCCCAACTCACTCTCTCTCCCCCCCTCTCTCTACTCTCTCTCCCCACTCACTCACTCTCTCTCCCCACTCACTCACTCTCTCTCCCCCCTCACTCTCTCTCCCCACTCACTCACTCTCTCTCCCCACTCACTCACTCTCCCGCACTCTCTCTCTCTCTCTCCCGCACTCTCTCTCTCTCTCCCGCACTCTCTCTCTCTCCCCCACTCTCTCTCTCCCCCACTCTCTCTCTCTCCCCCACTCTCTCTCTCCCGCACTCTCTCACTCTCCCCCGCTCTCTCTCTCTCACTTTCCCCCACTCTCCCCCACACTCTCTCTCTCACTCTCCCCCGCTCTCTCTCTCCCCCCACACTCTCTCTCACTCTCCCCCACTCTCTCTCTCTCCCCCCGCTCTCTCTCTCCCACTCTCTCTCTCACTCTCCCCCACTTTCTCTCTCACTCTCCCCCACTCTCTCTCTCACTCTCCCCCGCTCTCTCTCACTCTCTCCCGCTCTCTCTCTCTCTCACTCTCCCCCACTCTCTCTTTCACTCTCCCCCACACACTCTCTCTCACTTCCCCCGCTCTCTCTCCCCCACTCTCTCTCTCTCTCTCTCTCTCTCTCTCTCTCTCCCCCCGCTCTCTCTCTCCCCGCTCTCTCTCTCTCCCCGCTCTCTCTCCCGCGCGCTCTCTCTCTCTCACTCTCCCCCACTCTCTCTCTCTCTCTCACTCTCCCCCACTCTCTCTCTCTCTCCCGCACACTCTCTCTCTCTATGCCTGTCCTCTGTCTCTGATGCGGAGATACCTTCCTCCCTCTCTATCCATCTCCCTGTCAGACCTTGAACTCACTGTCACTCTCTCTCTCTCTGATTCTCTCAGCCTCCTGCCTGAACAGAAGACGGATGGATGGGAGTTAAAGCTGATCTTATCTCATCCTTCCCCTCCCTGCTCTCTTTCACAGATCCACAAGCCCCGAATAGTCATTTATATTGGTTCATCCCATGTGCAATATTCCTGCTTCTCTGCGTCTGCATGATTACAGCTGCAATGGGTCGTGAGTAACTTATTTCCAATCACTCATTACAGTGTGCTGGGAGGGTTTGATGGGGACAGTGTAGAGGGAGCTTTACTCTGTATCTAACCCCGTGCTGTCGCTGTCCTGGGAGGGTTTGATGGGGACAGTGTAGAGGGAGCTTTACTCTGTATCTAACCCCGTGCTGCCCCTGTCCTGGGAGGGTTTGATGGGGGACAGTGTAGAGGAAGCTTTACTCTGTATCTAACCCCGTGCTGTCCCTGTCCTGGGAGTGTTTGATGGGGGGACAGTGTAGAGGGAGCTTTACTCTGTATCTAACCCCGTGCTGTCGCTGTCCTGGGAGGGTTTGATGGGGACAGTGTAGAGGGAGCTTTACTCTGTATCTAACCCCGTGCTGTCCCTGTCCCTGGGAGTGTTTGATGGGGGACAGTGTAGAGGGAGCTTTACTCTGTATCTAACCCCGTGCTGCCCCTGTCCTGGGAGGGTTTGATGGGGGACAGTGTAGAGGAAGCTTTACTCTGTATCTAACCCCGTGCTGTCCCTGTGCTGGGTGGGTTTGATAGGGGGACAGTGTAGAGGGAGCTTTACTCTGTATCTAACCCCGTGCTGTCCCTGTCCTGGGAGTGTTTGATGGGGGACAGTGTAAAGGGAGCTTTACTCTGTATCTAACCCCGTGCTGTCCCTGTCCTGGGAGTGTTTGATGGGGGACAGTGTAAAGGGAGCTTTACTCTGTATCTAACCCCGTGCTGTCCCTGTCCTGGGAGGGTTTGATAGGGGGACAGTGTAGAGGGAGCTTTACTCTGTATCTAACCCCGTGCTGTCCCTGTCCTGGGAGGGTTTGATGGGGGACAGTGTAGAGGGAGCTTTACTCTGTATCTAACCCCGTGCTGTCCCTGTCCTGGGAGTGTTTGATAGGGACAGTGTAGAGGGAGCTTTACTCTGTGTCTAACCCTGCTCGGGATCTTATTGCAGGAAGCTGCCATCAGCATTGCGGTGATCCCTGTCCAGAGGATGTGCGTCCTGTCAGGCAGCGTCTAAGTAGAGCAGGGCCCTGGGGCTGTTGGTCACAGTCTGTGTACAGAATGATTCACTCTCTCTGTGTCTCTCCCCCTCTCACTCACTCTCTCTGTCTCTCCCTCTCCCCCCTCTCTCTCCCCCTCCCCCTTCTCTCTCTCTCTCTCTCTCCCCCTTCTCCCCTCCCTCTCTCTCTCCCCCCACTCTCTCCCTCCATCTCTCTCTCCCTCTCTCTCTCTCTATCCCCCCACTCTCTCCCTCCATCTCTCCCTCACTCTCTCTCCCCCCCCACTCTCTCCCTCCATCTCTCTCTTGCTCTCTCTCACTCTCTCTCTCTCTCTCCCCCTTCTCCCCTCCCTCTCTCTCTCTCTCCCCCCACTCTCTCCCTCCATCTCTCTCTCTCTCTCTCTCTCCCCCCCCACTCTCTCCCTCCATCTCTCCCTCACTCTCTCTCCCCCCCCACTCTCTCCCTCCATCTCTCTCTCGCTCTCTCTCTCTCTCCCCCTTCTCCCCTCCCTCTCTCTCTCTCTCTCCCCCTTCTCCCCTCCCCCTTCTCTCTCTCTCTCCCCCTTCTCCCCTCCCTCTCTCTCTCTCTCTCTCCCCCCCACTCTCTCCCCCTTCTCCCCTCCCTCTCTCTCTCTCTCCCCCCCACTCTCTCCCTCCATCTCTCCCTCCCTCTCTCTCTCTCTCCCCCCCACTCTCTCCCTTCATCTCTCTCTCTCTCCCCCCTCTCTCTCCCCCTCCCCACTCTCTCTCACCCCCCGCCCTCTCTCTCTCTCCCACTCTTTCTCTCTCTCCCACTCTCTCTCTCTCTCTCTCTCCCACTCTCTCTCTCACTCTCTCTCTCTCTCTCCCCCTTCTCCCCTCTCTCTCTCTCTCTCTCTCTCCCTCCATCTCTCTCTCGCTCTGTCTCTCTCACAGGTTGGTGTGAAGTGGAAACCATTGGCGGAGCGATGCAGAGAAACCCTTGAATTCTTCAGCCGACAGCAGAATAAAAACATTCTGAAGGCCACTCTGCTTCTCTTGTTGTCAAATCAGGGAGGCCTTTCGGCCCGTCTGTTTCCCTCCAGCTCTCTCTCTCTCTCTGTCAGCATTTTCCACCATGTACCAGCCTAAACCTGCACATGGCTTTGGTTTAAACCACAATCCAGTTCCCACTGGATTGGGTCATTGAACCTGCCCCCCCCTGCCCCTCCACATCCAGGGGCAAAGCTGACCCCACCTTCCCCCTGGCTCGATTGGCCCCCACACCCACAAACATCCCCCTCCCTCCCTCCCTCCCTCCCCCACTGCCCCTCAGTAGCAGCAGGGTGTCCCAGCTACAAGGTGCCCTGCAGAAATTCACCAAAACTCCTCAGGCAGCACCTTCCGAACCCACGGCCGCTCCCACCAGGAAGGACATGGACAGCAGGTACATGGGAACACCACCCCACCCCCACCCCCCCCTGTAAAGTATCGCTGAGTGAGTGCTGCTGGGTAGCAGTATTGATGACCCCTTCCATCACCTTCCCTGATGGGGCAGTAATTGGCCCGGCTGGGATTGATGTCCAGGACATCCCCGGGCCCGTTTCCCACATTGGCTGGGGAGATGCCGGTGGAACTGGAACAGCTTGGCTCGGGCAGCGGCACCTTCCAGGGCAGAACTCTCCAGTGCTGGTGCGGGGAGGTTGGCAGGGGCCCGTAGCCTTTGCGGTATCCAGTGTCTCCCACCGTTCCCTGATTATCAGGTGGAGTGAGCGGGAATTGGCTGGAATCTGGGACCACGGGAGGAGGCTGAGCTGGATCACCCACTCCCCAATCCTGGCTGAAGGTCCCTGCGAGGGCTTCATGCTGATCTTTCACTCTCTTTCCATCATTGAGGGTGTTTGGGGGGGTATCTGTGGGTCCTCCCCCTCCCCCTCCAGTGAGTTGTTTAATTGCCCCCCGTGGCAGGGTGGGGGCTGAGCTGCAGAGATGAGCCCTGGCCCCTTGGTGCTGGGATTGCTTGGCTCTGCCTATCGCTGGCTGGTTATGTCCTTTGGAGGGGCTTCACCAGGTTGACCCCTGACCTTCAGGTCCACCCAGTGCTGCTCCTGACGTACCCTCCTGAATTGCCCCAGGGTTGACCCCCCCTCCCCTCCGGCTTGGGTTGGGGATATGTCAGGCCATCGCTATCTTTCACTCTCACCCTCTCCGTCTCCATCTTCCCTCCATCCTCCGTCCCCTCACTCCCCGTCCCTCTCTCCACTGCTCCTTCCCCTCCTCACATTTTGCCGTCCCTCTCTCCTCAGCGGCCTCCCTCTCCATCTACCCCACCGTCTCTGTCCATCGTCCCCTTGGTCCCCCCGCCCCCCCCCCGCTGTCTCTCCCATTCTCTCTCTCCCTCGGTGGGCACTGACTGTAATCCTACAACGAGGACGTTATGAGACACCTCGCCCCATTCGTTGGGTTTTAATGAAATCCTCAACTCGACTTCAATGACCAACTGACCCAATGCCAGGGGGTGACACTGACTGGGTTTATTTCTGCGGCCGTGGGTTCTCTCTCGATCCGGGAGAGCGTCCAACTGGTGCTGGATCGACCGAACGCCATATTGACCCTGAATTGACCCCATGCGCTCAGTCAACCCTTGACCTGTCGCTGATCGGTGGGAGGTCACGGTGGGGGCTCTGCATTTGGTCGGACTGATTTCCCCTCCCCCAGCCCCACCCCACCCCACCCCCATACACCAACCCAATGGCCAGGTTTCGGGATTGCCCTGAGCAACCAGCCCTAGGAATCCAGGCTGTGAGGAGATGGCCAAACGAAATAATTTGATGGAACTGCGCTTGTTGAGAGGGGGAAGGCAACTGGGGACTTCATTCACTTCAAAGTTCATAGAATCACCACAGTGTGGAAGTAGGCCATTTGGCCCATCAGGTCCATACTGGCCCTCTGGAGAACACGCCCACCTCTTCCCACCTCCTCATCCTGTCCCTGTAAACCTGCATTTCATCATCATCGAAGCCCGACACTGTGGAAACAGCCCATTTGGCCCATCAGGTCCATACTGGCCCCCTGAAGACCGTTCATATCTCGTCCCACCTCCTCATCCTGTCCCTGTAACCCTGCGTTTCATCATCATAGATCGCCGAAGCCCGACAGGGCAGATACGCACCATTTTGCCCAACAAGTGCAGTTCTGGTCTCCTTCCGATCGGAAAGATGTTGGAAGTCTTTTCTGAACCCTTTCAAGTGTCACCAGGATGTTGCCAGGGTTGGAGGGTCTGAGCTACAGGGAGAGGCTGAACAGGCTGGGGCTGTTTTCCCTGGAGTGTCGGATACTGAGGGGTGACCTTATAGAGGTTTATAAAATCATGAGGGGGCATCGATAGGGTAAATAGGCAAAGTCTTTTCCCTGGGGTGGGGGAGTCCAGAACTAGAGGGGCATAGGTTTAGGGGGAGAGGGGAAAGATATAAAAGGGACCTAAGGGGTGACTTTTTCACCCAGAGGGTGGTACGTGTGTGGAATGAGCTGCCAGAGGATGTGGTGGGGGCTGCTACAATTACAGCATTTAAGAGGCATTTGGATGGGTGTATGAATAGGAAGGGTTTGGAGGGATACAGGCCGGGTGCTGGGATATCTGGTTGGCATGGACGGGTTGGGCCAAAGGGTCTGTTTCCGTGCTGTACATCTCTGTGACTGTATGATTAAGTTTACACCGACGGTCCAAATAGAGTCCCACCGAAACTCATTCCCCACCTACATTTCCCTATCTACACATCCCTGAACACTATGGGGTAATTTAGCATGGCCAATCCACCCTAACCTACACATCCCTGAACACTATGGGGTAATTTAGCATGGCCAATCCACCCTAACCTGCACATCCCTGAACACTATGGGGTAATTTAGCATGGCCAATCCACCCTAACCTACACATCCCTGAACACTATGGGGTAATTTAGCATGGCCAATCCACCCTAACCTACACATCCCTGAACACTATGGGGTAATATAGCATAGCCAATCCACCCTAACCTGCACATCCCTGAACACTATGGGGTAATTTAGCATGGCCAATCCACCCTAACCTGCACATCCCTGAGCACTATGGGATAATTTAGCATGGCCAATCCACCCTAACCTACACATCCCTGAACACTATGGGGTAATTTAGCATGGCCAATCCACCCTAACCTACACATCCCTGAACACTATGGGGTAATTTAGCACGGCCAATCCACCCTATCCTACACATCCCTGAACACTATGGGGTAATTTAGCACGGCCAATCCACCCTAACCTACACATCCCTGAACACTATGGGGTAATTTAGCATGGCCAATCCACCTTAACCTACACATCCCTGAACACTATGGGGTAATTTAGCATGGCCAATCCTCCCTAACCTGCACATCCCTGAACACTATGGGGTAATTTAGCACGGCCAATCCACCCTAACCTGCACATCCCTGAACACTATGGGGTAATTTAGCACGGCCAATCCACCCTAACCTGCACATCCCTGAACACTATGGGGTAATTTAGCACGGCCAATCCACCCTAACCTGCACATCCCTGAACACTATGGGGTAATTTAGCACGGCCAATCCACCCTATCCTACACATCCCTGAACACTATGGGGTAATTTAGCACGGCCAATCCACCCTAACCTACACATCCCTGAACACTATGGGGTAATTTAGCATGGCCAATCCACCCTAACCTACACATCCCTGAACACTATGGGGTAATTTAGCATGGCCAATCCACCCTAACCTACACATCCCTAAACACTATGGGGTAATTTAGCACGGCCAATCCACCCTATCCTACACATCCCTGAACACTATGGGGTAATTTAGCATGGCCAATCCACCCTAACCTACACATCCCTGAACACTATGGGGTAATTTAGCATGGCCAATCCACCTTAACCTACACATCCCTGAACACTATGGGGTAATTTAGCACGGCTAATCCACCCTAACCTTCACATCCCTGAACACTATGGGGTAATTTAGCATGGCCAATCCACCCTAACCTACACATCCCTGAACACTATGGGGTAATTTAGCATGGCCAATCCACCCTAACCTACACATCCCTGAACACTATGGGGTAATTTAGCATGGCCAATCCACCCTAACCTACACATCCCTGAACAGTGTGGGGTAATTTAGCTTGGCCAATCCACCCTAACCTACACATCCCTGAACACTATGGGTAATTTAGCATAGCCAATCCACCCTAACCTACACATCCCTGAACACTATGGGGTAATTTAGCACGGCCAATCCACCCTAACCTACACATCTTTGGACTGTGGGAGGAAACTGCAGCACCCTGAGGAAACCACACAGACACGGGGAGAATGTGCAAACCTCACACAGACAGTCGCCCCGAGGCTGGAATCGAAACTGGGTCCTTGGTTCTGTGAAGCAGGAGGGCTAATCCACCCAGCTTGTCCATCCCTTGTCCAGGGAGATTGAGGATGAATTTCAGGGACACGGCCCTGAGGACAAGAAACAAACGCGATGAAAGATATTTATTGAGACAGTGAGAGGGGACGGTGGGAGCATTCAAGGTTTTTGCCAGAAGGTAAAGAATCATCCAATAGAGAGTTCCAACTATCCATCAGAGTGTGATTGTAGAGGGGGGTGGTGGGTCAATAGTGAGGATTGATGTTAGGGAGGGAGGGAGGTGTGACCCGATCCCTCCAAGTGTGAATGTTCTGAATCTCAATTATCTGTCAGAATATTAGAGATGGACATTGATAGATCTGTCTCTGCCATGGCCATTCCGTATACATTTAGGGACACCACATTTTGCATGAAACTGGATCACAATCGTTATGAGGTGAACGGCAAGGATGAGAAATACACAGTGAGACCACTGATGGGGATGATGGCAATATTATCAATTGTACCAGTGATGGATTGATATTGAGGCACCTGTGTTTGTTTCAGATTTCCAGCATCTCCACGACTTCTTTTTCATTGAAGCGGTTCACCAAACCTTTTCCCCTGCCATAGCCAGTGTGCTTGCGGCTTTGTTACAATAGGGACAGACACTGTTGCAGTCTGTCAGACACTGTCCTGCTGCTCTGTCTTGACATGACAACCCGTAACATCCTCACTCTGATACAAGAGTGATTGCACGCTCCAGTTGACAAACTCCACCCTTGGAGTGTTACTGCTCCCACTTAGGGAAACGTTGGGAGTCTCTCCCTCATTCTGTTCTCAGACATCCACAGACTGACGAATTCGAGCAAAGGGATATTTCAGCATGTCCTTCAGCTGCTCTCTGAACTTAGTCTGGGTCACGGCATAAATGATAGTGTTTGTGCAGCAACTCAGGAGTTGCAACATGAAGCCCCAATCCAGCACAAAATCATCTAGATACATGAATTCATATCCCAGATCGTCCAAACGGGTCCATATGGAATACATCATCAGTACTGACCATAACAGAATGAAATTGGCTGAGATAACAAACAGCAAAATAATTGATTTCCTTCGACTCTCCATTTCTGAGTCTTTGGCGTTCTTGTCCCTGTTGTGAGCCCGGAGTCTCCTGCGGGCTCTGCTGGTCACTAAAATGTATCTGACTGTCAAAATATTGAGCAGCAGAACCAAGACAAATGGGAGACATGGGGTTATAATGTGATGGAGGAGCTCGATTGTCACCCAGAATAGCGATTCTAGTATTGCCAGAGAATAGTTACAAAACCACGGGAGGTTCAACAATCTATAATCTTCTGTGAACATAAAATACCAGAAAAGGTTCTTTAAACAGCTCACCGCAGTCACTGTTCCGAGAATGATAGCTGCTGTTCTTGGAGTGCAATATCTGGTTTTCACTTTCTGCCAACAAATGGCCACAAATCGATCAAAGGTAAAAGTGACAGTGAACCAGACAGAACAGTCTGTAGCTGCATAAAGCAGGACAGCGTGGATATTACACAAGGGGGTGGACTTCAAGAAGATAAAATGTTCCTCAAAAACAATGGGGATGTGTCTCAGTATCAGGTCAAAGATAATAACAAGGAGATCTGCCACTGCCATGGCCACCAGGTAACAGGTGATACATTTCGAGAGACCACACTTTCCATGGGCCAGGATTGCAATCGCCACTATGTTAACTGTGAGGACCGGAAAATGGAGATTGACATTACATGTTGGATTTGGGGCACAGTTCTCATTTTTGCCTGAGATAGAGACTAGGATTGGAAGGGCACAGCTGTCAAGAGTGTCAGCAGGGCTGCAAGCGATGACAGAGGCCAGGGCTGGTCAGGTCTCAGATGGAATTGAGAAACAAGAACCAGAATTTTGAAAACAAGGCAATGGTGGACAGGCAGTCAGTGCAGGCCAGAGAGCACACGGAGAGCACAAGGTAGAGAGACACAGATGTTCAGTGAACAGACCCGGAGTAAGTTTCAAAAAATGTTCGCCAATAAAACCTGACGGGGGACACTGGGGAAGGGAACGAAAATGCAGCCTGCACCATTTTATTGTCTTCAGGTCGTTCAGAAAATGACCGCCGAGACTCTCAAGGGCTGCAAAATTACAGCCAGGCAGGGAACATGGAGGGAAATATATTCACTTTCTTTAGGGAATTAGACAAATACTTAAAGGGAATAATTTGCGGGAACATAATAAATGGACATGGGATTGGGATGAAGTAGGAGTGGGTAGTCCATGAGGGATTCAATGATGAGGTGCTAAAAGACCATGAATGAATGTAGTTCCCTGATGTGCAGCTGAGGACACCCTTATAGCAACAGTTAAGTGGCCATTCAGCGCACAGTATTGGAAGCAGTAGAGATTAGATTAGATTCCCGACAGTTTGGAAACAGGCCCTTCGGCCCAGCATGTCCACACTGACCCTCCAAAGAGGAACCCACCCAGATCCCTACCCTACACATCCCTGAACACTATGGGGTAATTTAGCATGGCCAATCCACCCTAACCTGCACATCCCTGAACACTATGGGGTAATTTAGCATAGCCAATCCACCCTAACCTACACATCCCTGAACACTATGGGGTAATTTAGCATGGCCAATCCACCCTAACCTGCACATCCCTGAACACTATGGGGTAATTTAGCATAGCCAATCCACCCTAACCGACACATCCCTGAACACTATGGGGTAATTTAGCATGGCCAATCCACCCTAACCTACACATCCCTGAACACTATGGGGTAATTTAGCATAGCCAATCCACCCTAACCTACACATCCCTGAACACTATGGGTAATTTAGCATGGCCAATCCACCCTAACCTGCACATCCCTGAACACTATGGGGTAATTTAGCACGGCCAATCCACCCTAACCTACACATTCCTGAACACTATGGGGTAATTTAACATGGCCAATCCACCCTAGCCTACACATCCCTGAGCACTATGGGTAATTTAGCATGGCCAATCCACCCTTACCTACACATCCCTGAACATTATGGGTAATTTAGCATGGCCAATCCACCCTAACCTACACATCCCTGAATACTATGGGTAATTTACCCAATCCACCCTAACCTACACATCCCTGAACACGATGGGTAATTTAGCATGGCCAATCCTCCCTAACCTGCACATCCCTGAGCACTATGAGGCAATTTAACATGACCAATCCACCCTAACCTACACATCCCTGAGCACTATGGGTAATTTAGCATGGCCAATCCACCCTAACCTGCACATCCCTGAACACTATGGGGTAATTTAGCATGGCCAATCCACCCTAACCTACACATCCCTGAACACTATGGGGTAATTTAGCATGACCAATCCACCCTAACCTACACATCCCTGAACACTATGGGGTAATTTACCATGGCCAACCCACCCTAACCTACACATCCCTGAACACTATGGGTAATTTAGCATGGCCAATCCACCCTAACCTACACATCCCTGAACACTATGGGGTAATTTACCATGGCCAACCCACCCTAACCTACACATCCCTGAACACTATGGGGTAATTTAGCATGGCCAACCCACTCTAACCGACACATCCCTGAACACTATGGGGTAATTTAGCATGGCCAATCCACCCTAACCTACACATCCCTGAACACTATGGGGTAATTTAACATGGCCAATCCACCCTAACCTACACATCTTTGGACTGTGGGAGGAAACCAAAGCACTTGGAGCAAGCCCACACAGACACGGGGAAAATGTGCCAACTCCACGCAGACAGTCACCCCGAGGCTGGATTTGAACCCTGGTCCCTGGTACTGTGAGGCAGTAGTGCTAACCACTGAGCTACCGTGTCACCCTTAGGGGCGAGGGTGAAGATAGCTGACACCGTGGAGACAAGATCAGAAGTGCGGAGGGATATTGGGCAAAAAAAAGATAACAAGAATTCCAAACTATCTGTGGGATCAGACATGGAGGAGAGCGGAGATGATGGACAGGGAATTGCAGTGCGATAGGTGGTAGGTGTTGTGACTGACTGACCCTGGAAAGAGTGACATTATCCCCTGGACATTGAGTTGGTAACAGCAGAGAGGTGATTAGACATGGTTTATGGAACTAATAACGGGATATAGATACTTACCGGGGACCCCAACAATAGCCAGGATGGGATAGTAACCGGCTTGAATAACTACAAGCACGAACTGGATTCGTGATTCCAAGGTGACCCAATCCACTGAAAGCCAATCCAGACTCTCAGATAAACCCCTGTCCATTGCTACAACCTTCTGATCTCCTCTCGTCAGATTCTCACACACTGTTGGAAGGTTCCAATCCATTGTTCCCAGGTTCCGTTTGACTGTAGGAAGGTTCCAATCCATTGTTCCCAGGTTCCGTTTGACTGTAGGAAGGTTCCAATCCATTGTTCCCAGGTTCTGTTTGACTGTTGTAAGGTTCCAATCCATTGTTCCCAGGTTCTGTTTGACTGTTGTAAGGTTCCAATCCACTGCTCCCAGGTTCTGACCCCGTGCTGTAAGATTTCACAGATCCTGTGCTAGATTTCACAGATCCTGTTCTCTCCTCTCTGGGTCCCTCTGGAAACATCGATACCTGCTTGTGCCGACAGGGATATTCCCGGCTAACATTATGCGATGTTTCTTTTAAAAAGCTTCTTTTTAAATTTAGAATGTGGAAACCCTCCAGTGACACTCCAGTAATGTCCAGGGAGACTGACATTAACTACGGTCACTGAACAAATAACTTCGCTTACCTCATCTTGCTGGGGGAGTTGGAATCCAATTAAAAACAAAATCTGGAATTCAGGATGGAATCAAGGAGCCATTGCAAGATTGGAATCGATGGGTAACCGGGGGCAAAATCTCCACTGATGGGGGTCAGACCTGGCACATTGGAAGATGGTTGTGGTTTGTTGGAGGCTCAGACATCTCAGCTCCAGGACATCTCTGCAGGAGTTCCTCAGGATAGTGTCCTAGGTCCCAACCAGCTTCAGCTGCTTCATCAATGACCTCCGCTCCATCATAAGGTCAGACGGGGGGATGGTCACCGCTGACTACACAACATTCAGTCCCATTTGTGACTCCTCAGATGCTGAAGCAGTCCATGTTCAAATGTAACAAGATCTGGACAATATCCAGGCTTGGGCTGACAAATGGCAAGTAACATGTACACCGTACAAATGCCAGGCTATGACCATCATCAATAAGAGACCATCTCACCACCGCCCCTCGACGTTCAATGGTGTTCCCATCACTGAATCCCCCCAATATCAACATCCTGGGGGTGCCCATTGACCACGTACTCAGTTGGACTCACCACAGACACACTGACTGTGGGAGTAGGTCAGAGGCTGGGAACCCTGCAGCGAGTAACTCCCACCCTGACTCCCCCAAAGCCTGTCCCACCATCTACAAGGCCCAGGGCAGGAGTGTGAGGGAATATTCCCCACTTGCCCCTGGATGGGGGCAGCTCCAACAACACTCAAGAAGCTTGACCCCATCCAGGGAGAAAGCAGCAGCCCCCCCCCCCCCCCCCCCGCGGAATTAGCCCCACACCCACAAACATCCCCTCCCTCCCCGCCCCACACCAACGCTCAGTAGCAGCAGTGTGTACCATCTACAAGATGCCCCGCAGAGATTCACCAAAGATCCTCAGACAGTACCTTCCAAACCCCACGGCCACTTCCATCCAGGAGGACAAGGGGCAGCAGGTACATGGGAACACCAGCCCCTTCCCTGCAAGTTCCCCTCTGAGCCCCTCCCCATCCCGACTCGGAAATATATCACTGTCCCTTCAGTGTGGCTGGGTCCGAATCCTGGAATTCCCTCCCTCAGGGGCGTTGTGGGTCCACCCAGAGCACATGGACTGCAGCGGGTCAACAAGGCAGCTCACCCCCACCTTCTCAAGGGGGGGGGGGGGGCAACTAAGGACGGGGCAGTAAATGCTCGTTTAGACCACATCCCATGAATTTATTTCCCCAAAATTAAAGCGAATAACTCCTTTAACTACACTCTCTCCTGGCACAATCCCACAAGCAAATAACAATGACAGCTTTTAACAAGAGGTGAGAGATACAGAGAAGGAGATAGCCCCACCACCCACTTTACAAAACCCAGAAATGAAATGGTCTCTGATGGAGAATTGAATGAACTCAAACAGAAAACATTTGATTGGTGGACGCTAATACAAGATGCTGGGGCAAGGGGACCTTCCTGTTGGATTCGATAAGTGAATGAGCCCCACAGTTTGCAATGTAATTTTATTGATTAGAATGTCCATCATTGAAGAAACTGTTGGGTATTTCCTGCTCGGAGCCTGAAGACCGGACGTACAAACCAAGGTACACATTGGGAGGGACTTTGCAGGATTCCCCACGTGCTGACTCTGTGGGAACTGCTCGGAATATCTGACCTTCTGATGGACAAGTTCCCCGCTCTCCAAGCCGGAATCTCGGACCATCTGAGCGAGAGGCTTCAGAGAATCCTGATTCCTGGATTGGACTGTGGCCGGGGAAAGGCGAGGGAGAAAGGAATCTGGATCATCTCTTGGGATAATATACAGCCGACAGCAATGCCCCTAGAAATCACACACACACTGACCTCCCAACTCACTGAGCGGACTCTCCCCAACAGTAAAAGGTGTTTGAGTCCCATCCAGTGGCTCTCTCATGACTGAGGGAACAACTGGTGGTCTTTCATCTGAGGGTCACCAAGCCTCAGGGGAGGGCACAGGTTGGGAAGGAAGGACGTTCAGGGTAACTTCAGTCGGTGCGGGAATTGAACCCATTCTGATAGTGACTCTCTGCCTCACAAATCAGCTGTCCAGCCAACTGAGCTTCCCTGATATCCCCCACAACTGAATCTAGTGGCCTGCCAGTCCATCACCCATGGTGACTAACCCATCCTATCTGAACCCCCTGGTATGTGTCAGCCTAATGCTGTATCGGTGAAGCTTATGTTCCAATGACCCACAACAAACTCTCTTTCAGGTTAAAACAAGGGCTTTATTCATGCATTCAGAGCAGGAATGATTGTCACAACAGTCACGCACAGACACACTCTCACACACACAGACAGACATATACACAGACACACACTCACACACACATACACACAGACAGACACACACACACACACACTCTCACACACAGACACACTCGCACTCACACACACATATACACAGACATACACACACATCTACACAGACACACACACACATCTACACAGACACACACACACACACACAGAGACACACACACACACACACTCTCACACACAGACACACTCTCACACACAGACACACTCTCACACACAGACACACTCACACACAGACACATATACACAGACATACACACACATCTACACAGACACACACACACACATCTACACAGACACACACTCACACACATCTACACAGACACACACTCACACACACATCTACACAGACACACACTCACACACACAGAGACACACACACACACACACTCTCACACACAGACACACTCTCACACACAGACACACTCACACACAGACAAATATACACAGACATACACACACATCTACACAGACACACACACACACATCTACACAGACACACACTCACACACACATCTACACAGACACACTCGCACTCACACACACATATACACAGACATACACACACACACATCTACACAGACATACACACACACACACACATCTACACAGACATACACACACACACACATCTACACAGACATACACACACACACATCTACACAGACATACACACACACATCTACACAGACACACACACATCTACACAGACACACACACATCTACACAGGCGCACACACACACATCTACACAGGCGCACACACACACATATACACAGGCGCACACACACACATATACACAGGCGCACACACACATATACACAGGCGCACACACACATATACACAGGCGCACACACAGATATACACATACACTCACACACTCACAAACACATCTACACAGACACACACACACACACACATCTACACAGACACACACTCACACACACATCTACACAGACACACACACATCTACACAGACACACACACATCTACACAGACACACACACACACATACACATCTACACAGACACACACACACATCTACACAGACACACACACACACACATCTACACAGACACACACACACATCTACACAGACACACACACACATCTACACAGACACACACACATCTACACAGACACACACACACACACACATCTACACAGACACACACACATCTACACAGACACACACACACCTACACAGACACACACACACACATATACACAGGCACACACACACACACATATACACAGGCACACACACACACATATACACAGGCGCACGCACACACATATACACAGGCGCACGCACACACATATACACAGGCGCACGTACACACATATACACAGGCGCACGTACACACATATACACAATATACACACAGATATACACATACACTCACACACTCACAAACATAGTCACACACACACACGCAAACACATACTCTCTCTCACACCTGCACAGACACAAACACAGACAGATACACAAACACACACATACTCAAACAGACACATACAGACAGACATGCAGATACACACATTATCACACACTCAGAAACAGATACCCAAAGACACACACTCTCACACAGCTACACACGATTGTGCACACACACATACACACACATGCAGACACATACACACGAATGCACACACTCACACACACAAAGATGCATAAACATATGCACACAAAAACAAACACACACATGCACAGACATGCAGACACACATGTGAACACACACACACAGACATGCAGACATACACACAAACACACACATTCATACACCCACAGATATGCAGACACATTCTTTCACACACACATTCTCACACACACACACAACACACAGACAGAAAAATGCTTAAACATACCCACTTTCACACACACAGAAACACATACAGAGACATGCAGGCGCATATACGCACGAACACACACACACAGACACATACACACACAGACAGAAAGACACATAAACACACATACCAACACACAACACAGACATGCAGTCATACAGACACATAAACACACTCCCCCTCACACACACACAAGACATAAATACACAGACATACAGTTGAGCTTTGCCACTAACGGTAACAGGATGCGGTTGGTTTCTGTCTCTACGTTCTGGACCACAGAGATAAGTCTCAACTGCACCCTGTTACCATAGAGACAGAGCCCAACTGCACCCAGTTACCATAGAGACAGAACTCAACTGTGCCCTCCGGGTGCTCCGGTTTCCTCCCACGGTCCAAAGATGTGTAGGTTAGGGAGAATTGGCCATGCTAAATTACCCCACAGTGTTCAGGGATGTGCAGGTTAGGGTGGATTGGCCAAGCTAAATTACCCCATAGTGCTCAGGGATGTGTAGGTTAGGGTGGATTGGCCATGCTAAATTACCTATAGTGTTCAGGGATGTGTAGGTTAGGGTGGATTGGCCATGCTAAATTACCCATAGTGCTCAGCGATGTGTAGGTTTGGGTGGATTGGCCATGCTAAATTACCCATAGTGTTCAGTGATGTGTAGGTTAGGGTGGATTGGCCATGCTAAATTACCCCATAGTGTTCAGGGATGTGTAGGTTAGGGTGGATTGGCCATGCTAAATTACCCCAAAGTGTTCAGGGATGTGTAGGTTAGGGTGGATTGGCCATGCTAAATTACCCCATAGTGTTCAGGGATGTGTAGGTTTGGGTGGATTGGCCATGCTAAATTACCCCATAGTGCTCAGGGATGTGCAGGTTAGGGTGGATTGGCCATGCTAAATTACCCATAGTGCTCAGGGATGTGCAGGTTAGGGTGGATTGGCCATGCTAAATTACCCCATAGTGTTCAGGGATGTGTGGGTTAGGGTGGATTGGCCATGCTAAATTACCCCATAGTGTTCAGGGATGTGAAGGTTAGGGTGGATTGGCCATGCTAAATTACCCCATAGTGTTCAGGGATGTGTAGGATAGGGTGGATTGGCCCTGCTAAATTACCCCATAGTGTTCAGGGATGTGTAGGTTAGGGTGGATTGGCCCTGCTAAATTACCCCATAGTGTTCAGGGATGTGTAGGTTAGGGTGGATTGGCCATGCTAAATTACCCCATAGTGTTCAGGGATGTGTAGGTTTGGGTGGATTGGCCATGCTAAATTACCCCATAGTGTTCAGGGATGTGTAGGTTAGGGTGGATTGGCCATGCTAAATTACCCCATAGTGTTCAGGGATGTGTAGGTTTGGGTGGATTGGCCATACTAAATTACCCCATAGTGTTCAGGGATGTGAAGGTTAGGGTGGATTGGCCATGCTAAATTACCCCATAGTGTTCAGGGATGTGGAGGTTTGGGTGGATTGGCCATGCTAAATTAACCCATAGTGTCCAGGGATGTGCAGGTTAGGGTGGATTGGCCATGCTAAATTACCCCATAGTGTTCAGGGATGTGAAGGTTAGGGTGGATTGGCCATGCTAAATTACCCATAGTGCTCAGGGATGTGCAGGTTAGGGTGGATTGGCCATGCTAAATTACCCATAGTGCTCAGGGATGTGCAGGTTAGGGTGGATTGGCCATGCTCAATTACCCCATAGTGCTCAGGGATGTGCAGGTTAGGGTGGATTAGCCGTGCTAAATTACCCCATAGTGTTCAGGAATGTGTAGGTTAGGGTAGATTGACCATGCTAAATTACCCCATAGTGTTCAGGGATGTGTAGGTTGGGGTGGATTGGCCATGCTAAATTACCCCATAGTGTTCAGGGATGTGTAGGTTAGGGTGGATTGACCATGCTAAATTACACCATAGTGTTCAGGGATGTGTAGGTTCGGGTGGATAAGCCGTGCTAAATTACGCCATAGTGTTCAGGGATGTGTAGGTTAAGGTGGATTCGCCATGCTAAATTACCCCATAGTGTTCAGGGATGTGTAGGTTAGGGTGGATTGGCCATGCTAAATTACCCCATAGTGTTCAGGGATGTGTAGGTTAGGGTGGATTGGCCATGCTAAATTACACCATAGTGTTCAGGGATGGGCAGGTTAGGGTGGGTTGGCCATGCTAAATTACCCATAGTGTTCAGGAATGTGTGGGTTATGGTGGATTGGCCATGCTAAATTACTCCATAGTGTTCAGGGATGTGCAGGTTAGGGTGGATTGGCCATGCTAAATTACCCATAGTGTTCAGGGATGTGTAGGTTAGGGTGGATTGGCCATGCTAAATTACCCATAGTGTTCAGGGATGTGCAGGTTAGGGTGGATTGGCCATGCTAAATTACCCCATAGTGTTCAGGGATGTGTAGGTTAGTGTGGATTGGCCATGCTAAATTACCCCATAGTGTTCAGGGATGTGCAGGTTAGGGTGGATTGGCCATGCTAAATTACCCCATAGTGTTCAGGGATGTGTAGGTTAGTGTGGATTGGCCATGCTAAATTACCCCATAGTGCTCAGGGATGTGTAGGTTAGGGTGGATTGGCCATGCTAAATTTCCCCATAGTGTTCAGTGATGGGCAGGTTAGGGTGGGTTGGCCATGCTAAATTACCCCATAGTGTTCAGGGATGTGTAGGTTAAGGTGGATTCGCCATGCTAAATTACCCCATAGTGTTCAGGGATGTGTAGGTTAGGGTGGATTACCCATTCTAAATTACCCCATAGTGTTCAGGGATGTGTAGATTAGCGCGGATTAGCCGTGCTAAATTACCCCATAGTGTTCAGGAATGTGCAGGTTAGGGTGGATTGACCATGCTAAATTACCCATAGTGTTCAGGGATGTGTAGGTTTGGGTGGATTGGCCATGCTAAATTACCCATAGTGCTCAGGGATGTGCAGGCTGGGTGTATTGGCCATGCTAAATTACCCCATAGTGTTCAGGGATGTGTAGGTTAGGGTGGATTGGCCATGCTAAATTACCCATAGTGCTCAGCGATGTGTAGGTTTGGGTGGATTGGCCATGCTAAATTACCCATAGTGTTCAGTGATGTGTAGGTTTGGGTGGGTTGGCCATGCTAAATTACCCATAGTGTTCAGGGATGTGTAGTTTAGGGCTGATTGGCCATGCTAAATTACCCATAGTGCTCTGGGATGTGCAGGCTGGGTGTATTGGCCATGCTAAATTACCCCATAGTGTTCAGGGATGTGTAGGTTAGGGTGGATTGGC
The DNA here is from genome assembly GCF_037043375.1 of Chiloscyllium plagiosum. Lineage (NCBI taxonomy): Eukaryota > Metazoa > Chordata > Chondrichthyes > Orectolobiformes > Hemiscylliidae > Chiloscyllium > Chiloscyllium plagiosum. Next base: position 75,519 of record NW_028270278.1, on the reverse strand, counting down.
CATGCTAAATTACCCATAGTGCTCAGCGATGTGTAGGTTTGGGTGGATTGGCCATGCTAAATTACCCATAGTGTTCAGTGATGTGTAGGTTAGGGTGGATTGGCCATGCTAAATTACCCCATAGTGTTCAGGGATGTGTAGGTTAGGGTGGATTGGCCATGCTAAATTACCCCAAAGTGTTCAGGGATGTGTAGGTTAGGGTGGATTGGCCATGCTAAATTACCCCATAGTGTTCAGGGATGTGTAGGTTTGGGTGGATTGGCCATGCTAAATTACCCCATAGTGCTCAGGGATGTGCAGGTTAGGGTGGATTGGCCATGCTAAATTACCCATAGTGCTCAGGGATGTGCAGGTTAGGGTGGATTGGCCATGCTAAATTACCCCATAGTGTTCAGGGATGTTTGGGTTAGGGTGGATTGGCCATGCTAAATTACCCCATAGTGTTCAGGGATGTGAAGGTTAGGGTGGATTGGCCATGCTAAATTACCCCATAGTGTTCAGGGATGTGTAGGATAGGGTGGATTGGCCCTGCTAAATTACCCCATAGTGTTCAGGGATGTGTAGGTTAGGGTGGATTGGCCCTGCTAAATTACCCCATAGTGTTCAGGGATGTGTAGGTTTGGGTGGATTGGCCATGCTAAATTACCCCATAGTGTTCAGGGATGTGTAGGTTTGGGTGGATTGGCCATGCTAAATTACCCCACAGTGTTCAGGGATGTGTAGGTTAGGGTGGATTGGCCATGCTAAATTACCCCATAGTGTTCAGGGATGTGTAGGTTTGGGTGGATTGGCCATGCTAAATTACCCCATAGTCTTCAGGGATGTGAAGGTTAGGGTGGATTGGCCATGCTAAATTACCCCATAGTGTTCAGGGATGTGGAGGTTTGGGTGGATTGGCCATGCTAAATTACCCCATAGAGTTCAGGGATGTGTAGGTTAGGGTGGATTGGCCATGCTAAATTACCCCATAGTGTTCAGGGATGTGAAGGTTAGGGTGGATTGGCCATGCTAAATTACCCATAGTGCTCAGGGATGTGCAGGTTAGGGTGGATTGGCCATGCTAAATTACCCATAGTGCTCAGGGATGTGCAGGTTAGGGTGGATTGGCCATGCTCAATTACCCCATAGTGTTCAGGGATGTGTAGGTTTGGGTGGATTGGCCATGCTAAATTACCCCATAGTGCTCAGGGATGTGCAGGTTAGGGTGGATTAGCCGTGCTAAATTACCCCATAGTGTTCAGCAATGTGTAGGTTAGGGTAGATTGACCATGCTAAATTACCCCATAGTGTTCAGGGATGTGTAGGTTGGGGTGGATTGGCCATGCTAAATTACCCCATAGTGTTCAGGGATGTGTAGGTTAGGGTGGATTGACCATGCTAAATTACACCATAGTGTTCAGGGATGTGTAGGTTAGGGTGGATAAGCCGTGCTAAATTACGCCATAGTGTTCAGGGATGTGTAGGTTAAGGTGGATTCGCCATGCTAAATTACCCCATAGTGTTCAGGGATGTGTAGGTTAGGGTGGATTGGCCATGCTAAATTACCCCATAGTGTTCAGGGATGTGCAGGTTAGGGTGGATTGGCCATGCTAAATTACACCATAGTGTTCAGGGATGGGCAGGTTAGGGTGGGTTGGCCATGCTAAATTACCCATAGTGTTCAGGGATGTGCAGGTTAGGGTGGATTGGCCATGCTAAATTACCCCATAGTGTTCAGGGATGTGTAGGTTAGTGTGGATTGGCCATGCTAAATTACCCAGAGTGTTCAGGGATGTGTAGGTTAGGGTGGATTGGCCATGCTAAATTTCCCCATAGTGTTCAGTGATGGGCAGGTTAGGGTGGGTTGGCCATGCTAAATTACCCCATAGTGTTCAGGGATGTGTAGGTTAAGGTGGATTCGCCATGCTAAATTACCCCATAGTGTTCAGGGATGTGTAGGTTAGGGTGGATTAGCCATTCTAAATTACCCCATAGTGTTCAGGGATGTGTAGATTAGCGCGGATTAGCCGTGCTAAATTACCCCATAGTGTTCAGGAATGTGTAGGTTAGGGTGGATTGGCCATGCTCAATTACCCCATAGTGTTCAGGGATGTGTAGGTTAGGGTGGATTGGCCATGCTAAATTACCCCATAGTGTTCAGAGATGTGTAGGTTAGGGTGGATTGGCCCTGCTAAATTACCCCATAGTGTTCAGGGATGTGTAGGTTAGGGTGGATTGGCCATGCTAAATTACCCCATAGTGTTCAGGGATGTGTAGGTTTGGGTGGATTGGCCATGCTAAATTACCCCATAGTGTTCAGGGATGTGCAGGTTAGGGTGGATTGGCCATGCTAAATTACCCCATAGTGTTCAGGGATGTGTAGGTTTGGGTGGATTGGCCATGCTAAATTACCCCATAGTGTTCAGGGATGTGTAGGTTAGGGTGGATTAGCCATGCTAAATTACCCATAGTGTTCAGGGATGTGTTGGTTAGTGTCGATTGGCCATGCTAAATTACCCCATAGTGTTCAGGGATGTGTAGGTTAGGGTGGATTGGCCATGCTAAATTACCCCATAGTGTTCAGAGATGTGTAGGTTAGGGTGGATTGGCCCTGCTAAATTACCCCATAGTGTTCAGGGATGTGTAGGTTAGGGTGGATTGGCCATGCTAAATTACCCCATAGTGTTCAGGGATGTGTAGGTTTGGGTGGATTGGCCATGCTAAATTACCCCATAGTGTTCAGGGATGTGCAGGTTAGGGTGGATTGGCCATGCTAAATTACCCCATAGTGTTCAGGGATGTGTAGGTTAGGGTGGATTGGCCATGCTAAATTACCCCATAGTGTTCAGGGATGTGTAGGTTAGCGTGGATTAGCCGTGCTAAATTACCCCATAGTGTTCAGGGATGTGTAGCTTAGCGTGGATTAGCCGTGCTAAATTACCCCATAGTGTTCAGGGATGGGTAGGTTAGGGTGGATTGGCCATGTTAAATTACCCCATAGTGTTCAGGGATGTGAATGTTAGGGTGGATTGACCATGCTAAATTACCCCATAGTGTTCAGGGATGTGCAGGTTAGGGTGGATTGACCATGCTAAATTACCCATAGTGTTCAGGGATGTGTAGGTTAAGGTGGATTGGCCAAGCTAAATAACCCCATAGTGTTCAGGGATGTGTAGGTTAGGGTGGTTTGGCCATGCTAAATTACCCATAGTCTTCAGGGATGTGCAGGTTAGGATGGATTAGCCATGCTAAATTACCCCATAGTGTTCAGGGATGTGTAGGTTAAGGTGGATTCGCCATGCTAAATTACCCATAGTGTTCAGGGATGTGTAGGTTAGGGTGGATTGACCATGCTAAATTACCCCATAGTGTTCAGGGATGTGTAGGTTAGGGTGGATTAGCCATGCTAAATTACCCCATAGTGTTCAGGGATGTGTAGGTTAAGGTGGATTCGCCATGCTAAATTACCCCATAGTGTTCAGGGATGTGTAGGTTAGGGTGGATTGGCCATGCTAAATTACCCCATAGTGTTCAGGGATGTGAAGGTTAGGGTGGATTGACCATGCTAAATTACCCCATAGTGTTCAGAGATGTGCAGGTTAGGGTGGATTGACCATGCTAAAGTACCCCACAGTGTTCAGGTATGTGCAGGTTAGGGTGGATTGGACATGCTAAATTACCCCATAGTGCTCAGGGATGTGCAGGTTAGGGTGGATTGACCATGCTAAATTACCCCATAGTGTTCAGGGATGTGTAGGTTAGGGTGGATTGGCCAAGCTAAATTACCCATAGTCTTCAGGGATGTGCAGGTTAGGGTGGATTAGCCATGCTAAATTACCCCATAGTGTTCAGGGATGTGTAGGTTAGGGTGGATTAGCCATGCTAAATTACCCCATAGTGTTCAGGGATGTGTAGTTTAGCGTGGATTAGCCGTGCTAAATTACCCATAGTGTTCAGGGATGTGTAGGTTAGGGTGGATTGGCCATGCTAAATTACCCCATAGTGTTCAGAGATGTGTAGGTTAGGGTGGATTGGCCCTGCTAAATTACCCCATAGTGTTCAGGGATGTGTAGGTTAGGGTGGATTGGCCATGCTAAATTACCCCATAGTGTTCAGGGATGTGTAGGTTTGGGTGGATTGGCCATGCTAAATTACCCCATAGTGTTCAGGGATGTGCAGGTTAGGGTGGATTGGCCATGCTAAATTACCCCATAGTGTTCAGGGATGTGTAGGTTTGGGTGGATTGGCCATGCTAAATTACCCCATAGTGTTCAGGGATGTGTAGGTTAGGGTGGATTAGCCATGCTAAATTACCCCATAGTGTTCAGGGATGTGTAGGTTAGCGTGGATTAGCCGTGCTAAATTACCCCATAGTGTTCAGGGATGTGTAGGTTAGCGTGGATTAGCCGTGCTAAATTACCCCATAGTGTTCAGGGATGGGTAGGTTAGGGTGGATTGGCCATGCTAAATTACCCATAGTGTTCAGGGATGTGTAGGTTAAGGTGGATTGGCCAAGCTAAATAACCCCATAGTGTTCAGGGATGTGTAGGTTAGGGTGGTTTGGCCATGCTAAATTACCCATAGTCTTCAGGGATGTGCAGGTTAGGATGGATTAGCCATGCTAAATTACCCCATAGTGTTCAGGGATGTGTAGGTTAAGGTGGATTCGCCATGCTAAATTACCCATAGTGTTCAGGGATGTGTAGGTTAGGGTGGATTGACCATGTTAAATTACCCCATAGTGTTCAGGGATGTGTAGGTTAGGGTGGATTAGCCATGCTAAGTTACCCCATAGTGTTCAGGGATGTGTAGGTTAAGGTGGATTCGCCATGCTAAATTACCCCATAGTGTTCAGGGATGTGTAGGTTAGGGTGGATTGGCCATGCTAAATTACCCCATAGTGTTCAGGGATGTGAAGGTTAGGGTGGATTGACCATGCTAAATTACCCCATAGTGTTCAGGGATGTGCAGGTTAGGGTGGATTGACCATGCTAAATTACCCCACAGTGTTCAGGTATGTGCAGGTTAGGGTGGATTGGACATGCTAAATTACCCCATAGTGTTCAGGGATGTGCAGGTTAGGGTGGATTGACCATGCTAAATTACCCCATAGTGTTCAGGGATGTGTAGGTTAGGGTGGATTGGCCAAGCTAAATTACCCATAGTCTTCAGGGATGTGCAGGTTAGGATGGATTAGCCATGCTAAATTACCCCATAGTGTTCAGGGATGTGTAGGTTAAGGTGGATTCGCCATGCTAAATTACCCCATAGTGTTCAGGGATGTGTAGGTTAGGGTGGATTGGCCATGCTAAATTACCCCATAGTGTTCAGGGATGTGTAGGTTAGGGTGGATTGGCCATGCTAAATTACCCCATAGTGTTCAGGGATGGGCAGGTTAGGGTGGGTTGGCCATGCTAAATTACCCATCGTGTTCAGGGATGTGCAGGTTAGGGTGGATTGACCATGCTAAATTACCCCATAGTGTTCAGGGATGTGCAGGTTAGGGTGGATTGACCATGCTAAATTACCCCACAGTGTTCAGGGATGTGCAGGTTAGGGTGGATTGGACATGCTAAATTACCCATAGTGTTCAGGGATGTGTAGGTTAGGGTGGATTGGCCAAGCTAAATAACCCCACAGTGTTCAGGGATGTGTAGGTTAGGGTGGATTGGCCATGCTAAATTACCCATAATGTTCAGGGATGTGTAGGTTAGGGTGGTTTGGCCATGCTAAATTACCCCATAGTGTTCAGGGATGTGTAGGTTAGGGTGGATTGGCCAAGCTAAATTACCCATAGTCTTCAGGGATGTGCAGGTTAGGATGGATTAGCCATGCTAAATTACCCCATAGTGCTCAGGGATGTGTAGGTTAGGGTGGATTCGCCATGCTAAATTACCCCATAGTGTTCAGGGATGTGTAGGTTAGGGTGGATTGGCCATGCTAAATTACCCCATAGTCTTCAGGGATGTGTAGGTTAGGGTGGATTGGCCATGCTAAATTACCCCATAGTCTTCAGGGATGGGCAGGTTAGGGGGGGTTGGCCATGCTAAATTACCCATCGTGTTCAGGGATGTGCAGGTTAGGATGGATTGGCCATGCTAAATTACCCATCGTGTTCAGGGATGTGCAGGTTAGGGTGGATTGGCCGTGCTAAATTACCCCATAGTGCTCAGGGATGTGCAGGTTAGGGTGGTTTGGCCATGCTAAATTACCCATCGTGTTCAGGGATGTGCAGGTTAGGGTGGATTGGCCATGCTAAATTACCCATCGTGTTCAGGGATGTGCAGGTTAGGGTGGATTTGCCATGCTAAATTACCTAAAGTGCTCAGGGATGTGTAGGTTAGGGTGGATTGGCCATGCTAAATTACCCCATAGTGCTCAGGGATGTGCAGGTTAGGGTGGATTGGCCATGCTAAATTACCCCATAGTGTTCAGTGATGTGTAGGTTAGGGTGGATTGGCCGTGCTAAATTACCCGTAGTGTTCAGGGATGTGTAGGTTAGGGATGATTGGCCGTGCTAAATTACCCATCGTGCTCAGGGATGTGCAGGTTAGGGTGGATTGGCCATGCTAAATTACCCCATCGTGTTCAGGGATGTGTCGGTTAGGGTGGATTGGCTATGCTAAATTACCCCATAGTGTTCAGGGATGTGTAGGTTAGGGTGGATTGGCCATGCTAAATTACCCCATAGTGTTCAGGGATGTGTAGCTTTGGGTGGATTGGCCATGCTAAATTACCCATAGTGCTCAGGGATGTGCAGGTTAGGGTGGATTGGCCATGCTAAATTACCCCATAGTGTTCAGGGATGTGTAGGTTAGAGTGGATTGGCTGTGCTAAATTACCCATAGTGTTCAGGGATGTGCAGGTTAGGGTGGTTTGGCCATGCTAAATTAACCCATAGTGTTCAGGGATGTGTAGGTTAGGGTGGATTGGCCATGCTAAATTACCCCATAGTGTTCAGGGATGTGTTGGTTTGGGTGGATTGGCTATGCTAAATTACCCCATAGTGTTCAGGGATGTGTAGGCTAGGGTGGATTGGCCGTGCTAAATTACCCATAGTCTTCAGGGATGTGCAGGTTAGGATGGATTAGCCATGCTAAATTACCCCATAGTGTTCAGGGATGTGTAGGTTTCGGTGGATTCGCCATGCTAAATTACCCCATAGTGTTCAGGGATGTGTAGGTTAGGGTGGATTGGCCATGCTAAATTACCCCATAGTGTTCAGGGATGTGAAGGTTAGGGTGGATTGACCATGCTAAATTACCCCATAGTGTTCAGGGATGTGCAGGTTAGGGTGGATTGACCATGCTAAATTACCCCACAGTGTTCAGGGATGTGCAGGTTAGGGTGGATTGACCATGCTAAATTACCGCATAGTGTTCAGGGATGTGTAGGTTAGGGTGGATTGGCCAAGCTAAATTACCCATAGTCTTCAGGGATGTGCAGGTTAGGATGGATTAGCCATGCTAAATTACCCCATAGTGTTCAGGGATGTGTAGGTTAAGGTGGATTCGCCATGCTAAATTACCCCATAGTGTTCAGGGATATGTAGGTTAGGGTGGATTGGCCATGCTAAATTACCCCATAGTGTTCAGGGATGTGTAGGTTAGGGTGGATTGGCCATGCTAAATTACCGCATAGTGTTCAGGGATGGGCAGGTTAGGGTGGGTTGGCCATGCTAAATTACCCATCGTGTTCAGGGATGTGCAGGTTAGGGTGGATTGACCATGCTAAATTATTCATAGTGTTCAGGGATGTGCAGGTTAGGGTGGATTGACCATGCTAAATTACCCCACAGTGTTCAGGGATGTGCAGGTTAGGGTGGATTGGACATGCTAAATTACCCATAGTGTTCAGGGATGTGTAGGTTCGGGTGGATTGGCCAAGCTAAATAACCCCACAGTGTTCAGGGATGTGTAGGTTAGGGTGGATTGGCCATGCTAAATTACCCATAATGTTCAGGGATGTGTAGGTTAGGGTGGTTTGGCCATGCTAAATTACCCCATAGTGTTCAGGGATGTGTAGGTTAGGGTGGATTGGCCAAGCTAAATTACCCATAGTCTTCTGGGATGTGCAGGTTAGGATGGATTAGCCATGCTAAATTACCCCATAGTGTTCAGGGATGTGTAGGTTAAGGTGGATTCGCCATGCTAAATTACCCCATAGTGTTCAGGGATGTGTAGGTTAGGGTGGATTGGCCATGCTAAATTACCCCATCGTGTTCAGGGATGTGTAGGTTAGGGTGGATTGGCCATGCTAAATTACCCCATAGTGTTCAGGGATGGGCAGGTTAGGGGGGGTTGGCCATGCTAAATTACCCATCGTGTTCAGGGATGTGCAGGTTAGGGTGGATTGGCCATGCTAAATTACCCATAGTGTTCAGGGATGTGCAGGTTCGGGTGGATTGGCCATGCTAAATTACCCATAGTGTTCAGGGATGTGTAGGTTTGGGTGGATTGGCCATGCTAAATTACCCATAGTGCTCAGGGATGTGCAGGTTAGGGTGGATTGGCCGTGCTAAATTACCCCATAGTGCTCAGGGATGTGCAGGTTAGGGTGGTTTGGCCATGCTAAATTACCCATCGTGTTCAGGGATGTGCAGGTTAGGGTGGATTGGCCATGCTAAATTACCCATCGTGTTCAGGGATGTGCAGGTTAGGGTGGATTGGCCATGCTAAATTTCCTAAAGTGCTCAGGGATGTGTAGGTTAGGGTGGATTGGCCATGCTAAATTACCCCATAGTGCTCAGGGATGTGCAGGTTAGGGTGGATTGGCCATGCTAAATTACCCCATAGTGTTCAGTGATGTGTAGGTTAGGGTGGATTGGCCGTGCTAAATTACCCGTAGTGTTCAGGGATGTGTAGGTTAGGGATGATTGGCCGTGCTAAATTACCCATCGTGCTCAGGGATGTGCAGGTTAGGGTGGATTGGCCATGCTAAATTACCCCATCGTGTTCAGGGATGTGTCGGTTAGGGTGGATTGGCTATGCTAAATTACCCCATAGTGTTCAGGGATGTGTCGGTTAGGGTGGATTGGCCATGCTAAATTACCCCAGAGTGTTCAGGGATGTGTAGCTTTGGGTGGATTGGCCATGCTAAATTACCCATAGTGCTCAGGGATGTGTAGGTTAGGGTGGATTGGCCATGCTAAATTACCCCATAGTGTTCAGGGATGTGTAGGTTAGAGTGGATTGGCCGTGCTAAATTACCCATAGTGTTCAGGGATGTGCAGGTTAGGGTGGTTTGGCCATGCTAAATTACCCCATAGTGTTCAGGGATGTGTTGGTTTGGGTGGATTGGCTATGCTAAATTACCCCATAGTGTTCAGGGATGTGTCGGCTAGGGTGGATTGGCCGTGCTAAATTACCCATAGTCTTCAGGGATGTGCAGGTTAGGATGGATTAGCCATGCTAAATTACCCCATAGTGTTCAGGGATGTGTAGGTTAGGGTGGATTGGCCATGCTAAATTACCCCATAGTGTTCAGGGATGGGCAGGTTAGGGGGGGTTGGCCATGCTAAATTACCCATAGTGTTCAGGGATGTGTAGGTTAGGGTGGATTGGCCGTGCTAAATTACCCATAGTGTTCAGGGATGTGTAGGTTAGGGTGGATTGGCCGTGCTAAATTACCCCATAGTGTTCAGGGATGTGCAGGTTAGGGTGGATTGGCCATGCTAAATTACCCCATAGTGTTCAGGGATGTGTAGGTTAGTGTGGATTGGCCATGCTAAATTACCCCATAGTGTTCAGGGATGTGCAGGTTAGGGTGGATTGGCCATGCTAAATTACCCATAGTGTTAGGTGCATCATTCAGCGGGAATTGGGTCTGGGTGGGTTACTCTTCGGAGGGTCGGTGTGGACTTGTTGGGCCGAAGGGCCTGTTTGCACACTGTAGTGAATCTAATCTGCTTGAAGTTCTGGGTGTAGGTTTGCTCGCTGAGCTGGAAGGTCTGTTTTCTGATGTTTTGTCACCATACTAGGGAACACCTTCGGTGGGCCTCTGGATGCAACTATATTCAGAGCTCACTGAAGATGTTCCCTAGTACGGTTACGAAACGTCTGAAAACAAACCTTCCAGCTGAGCGAGCAAACCTACACCCAGCCGTTCGTATCATCTCTGGAAGTGAGTTTTTAAACTGCTCCGACAGAATAATCTCTCTTACAGCCTTTCCATATGCTTTGTCTATTTTTCAGGCCTGTACTCATCTATCAAAATTACCACATTTAATTCTTTCGAATTCAAAGCGAGTCTGACCTGGTTCCTTCTTTGTGTTTCTGAACCGCTGTCTATGCACTTCTGGTACCAATCCATGCGCACTTAAAATAACCTGTTAGACATCTGCATAATCTCTCGACCCCTCATCTGACCGCATGGCAAGGACCTCCCTCGCTCTGCCTCCCACCTCAGTCTGAACTAGCATTCTCCATAAGTCCTCTGACCACTCCGTCTGCCCAGCTAATCTTTCAAATGAAATAAAGAAGGCTTCGACATCTTTCTCACCAAAACGTGGCAGCGTTTTAACATATTTGTCTGCCTCACTATCTCTCTCTCTCTCCATCTCCATCTCCATCCTGTGAACTTTGACTTTCCTGACTAATTCGCAACTTCTGAAGGTCAAATTCTCTCTCTATTTTTGGTCCACTGTGAACCTTCTTTCCCTTCTCTCTCACTTTCTTTCCCCATTTTGTCTTACATTTTTCCAACTCTCCTGCGCTTGTCTGTCTCTCGAATTCACCTCAGTGCTTGACCAACCCCATTACAAGTTCAGCTTTCCTTTTCGCCCTGGTTAAACCCAATTCTAACCTATTCACTAATTCTAAAATGTATGTCCTTCTTCTGTCTTTCTAAACTTTCTTGGCAAAATTGGGAAGCATCTTCAAACCCCAGAACCTCTTCAGCAACCTTAACAGCCGTTTCCCTCACTTTTAATTCAACCAACCACAAGTCACTGAAATTAAACAAATTGCCTCATCTGAGTTTTATTTGAAGATTAGGACACTAATCAGCAAATCTTTCAATCTGCTGTGATCTTTTGTGCTCCAAACCTGCTCAAATCTCAGACCCGAGCCCCAAGATTGTTACAACACGGCGATGAACCCCTCTGTTAATTCAACCCAAAAACCCACCTCGCCTCGTAATCTGTTGCAACATGAGTGACAGAGGACTCTCCCAATTCCACTATTTAAAGAAAATAATATCAATTTGTATTTAACTCTAAAAGTGAGCATTAAATAGCGATTCACAATTCTAAGACCCCATCTCTTAATTGTTTATTATCTGCCTCCAACTCGCTAACTATATGCTGTTCCAGTAAAACACTTATTAAAATTTCATCAACTTAATTTCAAAACCACACAAAGCTGTCGTCTTCTGTACTTTTCATCTTCCACCTGAGGATCTCCCTGGGTCATCTTCTATCTTTTTACTCTGAAGATGTTTTATATGAAAAGGTACCTTTGATAGAGAGTGTTTCCCAATTTCTTGCAGAGCAACATGTTAGCTCTCCAGACATTTCTATCTCGACAGCGGTTACTCTGTCTGCAATTTTCAAAATGTCCGTATTTTGCTACCCCCCAACATTGGATTATCTCATTGGTTCAATGTTGGCAAATCTCTGAATTCAAACTCGATTGGGTTTTAGCATCCTGGGGCATAATTTAAATAGATTGGTTAATTTTGAATTGTCAAAACAGCAACCAAAACTCAGCTATCCCTTTCACAGCCAAATGGTAGATATGTTCAATTTTCCAGTATGCTCTGAGAATGCCATCTCGTCATATACAGAGGTGCTTGTAATCTCTCAGTTCAAACCCGCATTCACTCTCTCTTAATGGTACAGTACATGCCTTCAACATCATAACACCTCCCCCCTTAAGAAAAAGAACCATTATTCCTACTCTTTGACCCTCAATCGCCACCCAATTCTCGACCGATGTCACAACACACTGCCCCAATCCCATACATGGTAATTTCTTGCGAGGGACCCTATCAAAATCCTTCTCAGCTTTAAATTGAGGGGTGATAGATTTTGGACAGAGATCAGGGGTAGTTTCTTTACTCAGAGTGTAGTAGGGTCGTGGAACAATAGTCGACTCGCTGACGTTAAGGGCATTTAAAGGGGCATTGGACACACACATGGATAAGAATGGAACGGTGTAGGTTATACAGGGGCATCAGATGAATTCCACAGGTCGGCGAGACATCGAGGGCCGAAGGGCCTGTACTACACTGGAACGTTCCATGGCGGCAAAGTCAAGCAAGCCACACCTCTAGTTGCCCCTTATCAACTCCGCTAGTGAAATCCTGGAAAAATGTCCAATGGGTTTGCCAAGCGTGAATTTCCTTTCGTGAACCCACGCCGACTGTGTCCAATCCGGCCACCGTTTTCCAACGGCTCTGCCATTGGATCATTCCTAATGGACTCTCGGGGTTCGGGCTGGGTCCACGTTTGCTTGTCATTTCAACAAACGATTCAGATGAGAATATCAGAGGCGTCATTAGGAGGTTTGTAGGTGGCATCTCGACGGTATAGCGGAGAGCAAAGGAGGTTCTCGAAGGTTACAGAGGGAGCTCGATCGACTGGGTCAAGGGGTGGACAAGGGGGAGATGGGGTTTAATTTGGATAAAGGCGAGGTGTCGCATTTTGGTCAAACCAACACAGGCAGGACGTTAACAGTTTATTGTAGGGCCCTGGGTAGCGTTGTAGAGCAGTGGGACCAAGGGGGGGGGGGGGGGGGGGGGGGGGGGCAGGGACATCATTGTTTCATTGTTTGGAGTCTGTGTCACGTGTAGACGGTGGGGGGGGGGCGCGGTTAGGAAGGTGTTTAACACGCTAGCCTTCATTGCTCAGCCCTCTGAGTGTATGAGTTTGGGGAACGTCTCGTTGGGGTTGTACAGGACCTTGGTGAGGTCCCGTCTGGAGCACCGTGTCCAGTTCCGGGCGCCCTGTTCAAGGAAGGAGATTATGAAGCCGGAGAGGGTTCAGAAGGGATTTACGAAGGATGGAGGGGCTGAGATGGAAAAACAGATGAAAAGATTGGGATTTTGTTTTCCCTACTGGAGCGCAGGAGGTTGAGGGATGACCTTATAAAGGGTGATCAAATCATGAAGGACATGGATAAGGAGAATGGCAAAGGGACTTCTGCCTGGGGTGGGGAAGGTCAAGACGCAAGGGCATATTTTTAAAGTGAGAAGTGAAAAGATTTTTTAAAAAGACATGATGGGGGGGTGGGGGGAAACGTTTTTACATAGCGAGTGGCTCGCGTGTGGAATGACCTGCCAGGGAAAGCAGTGGATGGTAGTACAATGTTTAAGCTCACAAATAGGAAAAGTTTGAAGGGATACAGGTCACATGCAGCAGGCAGGACTAGTTCAGTTTGTGATGATGGTCAGTGTGGGCTGGTTGGGACAAAGAGTCCGTTTCTGTGCTGCACAATGCTCTGATTTCACCACGACCGACGCCAGGTTAACTGACCGCTCTCCTTCTGTTTCTAACAAATAGTGGGGTTGTGTCGGCTCCGTCGAATCGGCAAAAATTGTTCCGGATGCGATAGAATCTGGGAAGGCGGCCACCGTTATTCCTCAGGCCAATTCCTTAAGGACTCCGGAAGGCGGATCGTCAGAGCCTGAGGATTGATCAGCTTTCAACCGCGACAATTTGCTTTGCAACCCCATGAAGCAGCAGCGCTTCGAAAGTTAAAGCTGCCGAATAAACCCGTTGGAATGATCCGACGCGGTGTTGTGCGATCTTTACGTTTGTCCAGTCCAACACTGGCTTCTCCAAATCAGAACAATTCCCCCAACGCCATTCCCCGACTGATTCCTACCAGTCCCCCCCCATCATGTAAAACCCTGTGCCCCACGATATTTTGGGGGGATATTATTTATGCCCTTGTTTGTGAAGGCAGAATCAAAGTGGTACAGTGGATGTGTAGGTTAGGGTGGATTGGCCGTGCTAAATTACCCCATAGTGTTCAGGGATGTGTAGGTTAGGGTGGATTGGCCATGATAAATTACCCATAGTGTTCAGGGATGTGTAGGTTAGGGTGGATTGGCCATGCTAAATTACCCCATAGTGTTCAGGGATGTGTAGATTAGGGTGGATTGGCCATGATAAATTACCCATAGTGTTCAGGGATGTGCAGGTTAGGGTGGATTGGCCATGCTAAATTACCCCATAGTGTTCAGGGATGTGTAGGTTAGGGTGGATTGGCCATGCTAAATTACCCCATAGTGTTCAGGGATGTGTAGGTTAGGGTGGATTGGCCATGCTAAATTACCCCATAGTGTTCAGGGATGTGGAGGTTAGGGTGGATTGGCCATGCTAAATCACCCCATAGTGTTCAGGGATGTGTAGGTTAGGGGGGATTGGCCATGCTAAATTACCCCATAGTGTTCAGGGATGTGTAGGTTAGGGTGGATTGGCCGTGCTAAATTACCCCATAGTGTTCAGGGATGTGTAGGTTAGGGTGGATTGGCCATGCTAAATTACCCCATAGTGTTCAGGGATGTGGAGGTTAGGGTGGATTGGCCATGCTAAATCACCCCATAGTGTTCAGGGATGTGTAGGTTAGGGGGGATTGGCCATGCTAAATTACCCCATAGTGTTCAGGGATGTGTAGGTTAGGGTGGATTGGCCATGCTAAATTACCCATAGTGTTCAGGGATGTGTAGGTTAGGGTGGATTGGCCATGCTAAATTACCCCATAGTGTTCAGGGATGTGTAGGTTAGGGTGGATTGGCCATGCTAAATTACCCCATAGTGTTCAGGGATGTGGAGGTTAGGGTGGATTGGCCATGCTAAATTACCCATAGTGCTCAGGGATGTGTAGGTTAGGGTGGATTGGGCATGCTAAATTACCCATAGTGCTCAGTGATGTGTAGGTTAGGGGGGATTGGCCATGCTAAATTACCCCATAGTGTTCAGGGATGTGTAGGTTAGGGTGGATTGGCAATGCTAAATTACCCCATAGTGTTCAGGGATGTGTAGGTTAGGGTGGATTGGCCATGCTAAATTACCCCATAGTGTTCAGGGATGTGGAGGTTAGGGTGGATTGGCCATGCTAAATTACCCATAGTGCTCAGGGATGTGTAGGTTAGGGTGGATTGGCCATGCTAAATTACCACATAGTGTTCAGGGATGTGTAGGTTCGGGTGGATTGGCCATGCTAAATTACCCCATAGTGTACAGGGATGTGTAGGTTAGGGTGGATTGGCCATGCTAAATTACCCCATAGTGTTCAGGGATGTGTAGGTTAGGGTGGATTGGCCATGCTAAATTACCCCATAGTGTTCAGGGATGTGCAGGTTAGGGTGGATTGGCCATGCTAAATTACCAAGTGGGGACTGGTTGGGCTGAAGGGCCTGTTTCCTCCCTGTAGGTGTATCCAATCAACATACTGATTTAATTAGTCTACTGTCTCTTTGCTGTCCTCTGGAACGTCCCTTTTCTCCGTCATTGTCTTCATGTATAAAGCACTCTCGTCCCATACCTGGAACGCTTTTGCAAGTATTTTCTATATTACCCAGAAGTTCACTCATGTCCTTCTGTGCTCCTCTGAATCAATCCCTTTCTCCTCCCACACACCCAGAAATAAATAATATCTTGTTGCAGACTCAATGCTCAGCTGAGCAGGACGGGAGTGGGCAATGGTGCCAGCGGTATCATCGAGTATTAATCCGGAAGTTGAGCTAATGTTCTGGGGAATGACGTACAGGTGGGAGAATGAGAATTCAATAAAGAATCTGGAATTAAAGGGGCTAATGGTGACCGTGAATCCATCGCCAACACTCCATCTGTTTCACGAATGCCCTTAACACAAGGGAAATTGGTCATCCTAACCTCGCCTGCTGGTCTAATCCCAATCCCAATCCCAATCCCAATCCCGCTCCGGTCTCTCTCTGATCCCTCTCACTGCGTGTGGTGAATCTGATCTAACTCCCTCCTCCTGCCTCTGGTCCATATCCCAAAATTGCTGTGCTGAACAAAAATTCATCTCCCGCAGAATTCCCACTAAATCTTTCCCGGAGCCCCATCTCTATCTCTCTCTCTCTCTCTCTCTCTCTCCCCCCGAGCACAATCTCTCTCTCTCCCCAAGACACATCTCTCTCGCTCTCTGACTGTCTCACTCTCTCCCCGAGCCTCGTCTGTCTCTCTCTCTCTCTCTCGAGATATATATCCCCAAGCCCCGTCTCTCTCTCTCTCTCTCTCTCTCTCTCCCCACCAGAGAACACCATCTCTCGCTGTCTCTTCCCCCGAGCCCCAACTCTCTTTCTCTCCCACGAGCCCCGTCTCTCTCTCTCTCCCCCCGAGCACAGTCTCCCTCTCTCCAGGAGACCCGCCTCTCTCTCTCTCTCTCTCTCCCCCCCCCAAGACTCGTCTCTCTCTCTCTCTCTCTCTCCCCCCGAGACTTGTCTCTCTCTCTCTCTCTCTCCCCCCGTCCCCCCCCGAGACTCCTCTCTCTCTCTCTCTCCTCCCCCGAGACTCGTCTCTCTCTCTCTCTCTCTCGCCCCGTGCCCTGTCTCTCTCTCGCTCTCTACCCGAGCCCCGTCTCTCCTCTCTCTCGCTCTCTCCCGAGCCCCGTCTCCTCTCTCTCTCGCTCTCTCCCCGAGCCCCGTCTCGCTCTCTCTCTCGCTCTCTCCCGAGCCCCGTCTCGCTCTCTCTCTCGCTCTCTCCCCGAGCCCCGTCTCGCTCTCTCTCTCGCTCTCTCTCCCCGAGCCCAGTCTCTCTCTCGCTCTCTCCCCGAGCCCCGTCTCGCTCTCTCTCTCTCTCTCTCTCCCCGAGCCAGTCTCTCTCTCGCTCTCTCTCTCGCTCTCTCCCCAGCCCCGTCTCTCTCTCTCTCGCTCTCTCCCGAGCCCCGTCTCGCTCTCTCTCTCGCTCTCTCCCCGAGCCCCGTCTCGCTCTCTCTCTCGCTCTCTCCCCGAGCCCCGTCTCTCTCTCTCTCCCAGAGCCCCCGTCTCTCTCTCTCTCTCTCGCTCTCTCCCCGAGCCCCGTCTCGCTCTCTCTCTCGCTCTCTCTCCCCGAGCCCCGTCTCTCTCTCTCTCTCCCCGAGCCCGTCTCTCTCTCTCTCTCTCGCTCTTCTCCCCCGAGCCCCGTCTCGCTCTCTCTCTCGCTCTCTCCCCGAGCCCCGTCTCTCTCTCTCTCTCCCCGAGCCCGTCTCTCGCTCTCTCTCTCGCTCTCTTCCCCGAGCCCCGTCTCGATCTCTCTCTCTCTCTCTCCCGAGCCCCGTCTCTCTCGCTCTCTCTCCCCGAGCCCGTCTCTCTCTCGCTCTCTCCCCGAGCCCCGTCTCTCTCGCTCTCTCCCCGAGCTCCGTCTCTCTCTCTCTCTCTCTCCCCGAGCCCGTCTCTCTCCCGAGCCCCGTCTCTCTCGCTCTCTCTCTCTCTCCCCGAGCCCCGTCTCTCTCTCGCTCTCTCTCTCCCCGAGCCCCGGTCTCTCTCGCTCTCTGTCTCTCCCCGAGCCCCGTCTCTCTCTCCCCGAGCCCCGTCTCTCTCTCCCCGAGCCCCGTCTCTCTCTCCCCGAGCCCCGTCTCCTCGCTCTCTCTCTCCCCGTGCCCCGTCTCTCTCTCTCTCTCTCCCCGAGCCCCGTCTCTCTCTGTCGCTCTCCCCGAGCCCCGTCTCTCTCTGTCGCTCTCCCCGAGCCCCGTCTCTCTCGCTCTCTCTCCCGAGCCCCGTCTCTCTCGCTCTCTCCCCGAGCCCCGTCTCTCCGTCTCTCCCCGAGCCCCGTCTCTCGCTCTCTCCCCGAGCCCCGTCTCTCTCGCTCTCTCTCCCCGAGCCCCGTCTCTCTCGCTCTCTCTCTCCCGAGCCCCCGTCTCTCTCGCTCTCTCTCCCCGAGCCCGTCTCTCTCGCTCTCTCCCCGAGCCCCGTCTCTCTCGCTCTCTCCCCAAGCCCGTCTCTCTCGCTCTCTCCCGAGCCCCGTCTCTCTCGCTCTCTCCCCGAGCCCCGTCTCTCTCTCTCCCGAGCCCCGTCTCTCTCTCTCTCCCCGAGCCCCGTCTGTCTCTCTCTCTCTCCCCGAGCCCCGTCTCTCTCTCTCTCTCTCCGAGCCCCGTCTCTCTCTCTCTCTCTCTCTCTCTCTCCCCGAGCCCCGTCTCTCTTGCTCTCTCCCCGAGCCCCGTCTCTCTCTCTCCCCGAGCCCCGTCTCTCTCTCTCTCCCCGAGCCCCGTCTCTCTCTCTCTCTCCGAGCCCCGTCTCTCTCTCTCTCTCTCTCTCTCTCTCTCTCTCTCTCTCTCCGAGCCCCGTCTTCTCTCGCTCTCCCCGAGCTCCGTTCTCTCTCGCTCTCTCCCCGAGCTCCGTCTCTCTCGCTCTCCTCCCGAGCTCCGTCTCTCTCTCTCTTGCTCTCTCCCGAGCCCCGTCTCTCTCGCTCTCTCCCCGAGACCCGTCTCGCTCTCTCCCGAGACCCGTCTCGCTCTCTCCCCGAGACCCGTCTCGCTCTCTCCCGAGCCCCGTCTCTCTCTCTCTCCACCCCGTCTCTCTCTCTCCCCGAGCCCCGTCTCTCTCTCTCCCCGAGCCCCGTCTCTCTCTCTCCCCGAGCCCCGTCTCTCTCTCTCCCCGAGCCCCGTCTCTCTCTCCCCGAGCCCCGTCTCTCTCTCTCCCCGAGCCCCGTCTCTCTCTCTCTCCCGAGCCCCGTCTCTCTCTCTCTCCCCGAGCCCCGTCTCTCTCTCTCCCCGAGCCCCGTCTCTCTCTCTCCCCGATCCCCGTCTCTCTCTCTCCCCGAGCCCCGTCTCTCTCTCTCCCCGAGCCCCGTCTCTCTCTCCCCGAGCCCCGTCTCTCTCTCTCCCGAGCCCCGTCTCTCTCTCTCCCCCGAGCCCCGTCTCTCTCTCTCCCCGAGCCCCGTCTCTCTCTCTCTTCCCCGAGCCCCGTCTCTCTCTCTCTCCCGGCCCCGTCTCTCTCTCTCTCCCCGAGCCCCGTCTCTCTATCTCCCGAGCCCCGTCTCGCTCTCTCTCGCTCTCTCCCCGAGCCCCGTCTCTCGCTATCGCTCTCTCCCCGAGCCCCGTCTCTCTCTCTCGCTCTCTCCCCGAGCTCCGTCTCTCTCTCTCTCGCTCTCTCCCCGAGCCCCGTCTCTCTCTCTCTCTCTCTCTCGCTCTCTCCCGAGCCCCGTCTCTCTCTCGCTCTCTCTCTCGCTCTCTCCCCGAGCTCCGTCTCTCTCTCTCGCTCTCTCCGCGAGCCCGTCTCTCTCTCTCTCTCTCGCTCTCTCCCCGAGCCCCGTCTCTCGCTCTCTCCCCGAGCCCCGTCTCTCTCTCTCTCCCCGAGCCCCGTCTCTCTCGCTCTCTCTCCCCGAGCCCCGTCTCTCTCGCTCTCTCCGCGAGCCCCGTCTCTCTCGCTCTCTCCCGAGCCCGTCTCTCTCTCTCTCTCTCTCTCGCTCTCTCCCCGAGCCCCGTCTCTCTCTCGCTCTCTCTCTCGCTCTCTCCCCGAGCTCCGTCTCTCTCTCTCGCTCTCTCCGCGAGCCCCGTCTCTCTCTCTCTCTCCGCTCTCTCCCCCGAGCCCCGTCTCTCGCTCTCTCCCGAGCCCCGTCTCTCTCTCTCTCCCCGAGCCCCGTCTCTCCCGCTCTCTCTCCCCGAGCCCCGTCTCTCTCGCTCTCTCCCCGAGCCCGTTCTCTCTCTCTCGCTCTCTCCCCGAGCCCCGTCTCTCTCTCTCGCTCACCTCCCGAGCCCCGCTCTCTCCCCGAGCCCCGTCTCTCTCTCTCCCCGAGCCCCGTCTCTCTCGCTCTCTCTCCCCGAGCCCGCGTCTCTCGCTCTCTCCGCGAGCCCCGTCTCTCTCGCTCTCTCCCCGAGCCCCGTCTCTCTCTCTCGCTCTCTCCCCGAGCCCCGTCTCTCTCCCCGAGCCCCGTCTCGCTCTCTCCCCGAACCCCGTCTCTCTCGCTCTCTCCCCGAGCCCCGTCTCTCTCGCTCTCTCCCCAAGCCCCGTATCTCTCTCTCGCTCTCTCCCCGAGCCCCGTCTCTCTCTCTCGCTCTCTCCCCGGGCTCCGTCTCTCTCCCCGAGCCCGTCTCTCTCCCTCTCTCCCCGAGCCCGTCTCTCTCTCTCTCTCCCCGAGCCCGTCTCTCTCGCTCTCTCTCTCCCGAGCCCCGTCTCTCTCTCCCCGAGCCCCGTCTCTCTCTCCCCGAGCCCCGTCTCTCTCGCTCTCTCTCTCCCCGAGCCCCGTCTCTCTCGCTCTCTCTCTCCCCGAGCCCCGTCTCTCTCGCTCTCTCTCTCCCCGAGCCCCGTCTCTCTCGCTCTCTCTCTCCCGAGCCCCGTCTCTCTCGCTCTCTCTCTCCCCGAGCCCCGTCTCTCTCGCTCTCTCTCTCCCCGAGCCCCGTCTCTCTCGCTCTCTCTCTCCCCGTGCCCCGTCTCTCTATCTCTCTCTCTCCCCGAGCCCCGTCTCTCTCTCTCTCGCTCTCCCCGAGCCCCGTCTCTCTCGCTCTCCCCGAGCCCGTCTCTCTCGCTCTCCCCGGCCCCGTCTCTCTCGCTCTCTCCCGAGCCCCGTCTCTCTCGTCTCTCCCCGAGCCCCGTCTCTCTCGCTCTCTCCCCGAGCCCCGTCTCTCTCGCTCTCTCCCCGAGCACCGTCTCTCTCGCTCTCTCCCCCGAGCCCGTCTCTCTCTCTCTCTCTCTCTCGCTCTCTCTCCCGAGCCCCGTCTCTCTCTCGCTCTCTCTCTCGCTCTCTCCCCGAGCTCCGTCTCTCTCTCTCGCTCTCTCCCGCGAGCCCCGTCTCTCTCTCTCTCTCTCGCTCTCTCCCGAGCCCCGTCTCTCGCTCTCTCCCGAGCCCCGTCTCTCTCTCTCTCCCCGAGCCCCGTCTCTCCCGCTCTCTCTCTCCCCGAGCCCCGTCTCTCTCGCTCTCTCCCCGAGCCCGTCTCTCTCTCTCGCTCTCTCCCCGAGCCCCGTCTCTCTCTCTCTCGCTCACTCCCCGAGCCCCGTCTCTCTCCCCGAGCCCCGTCTCTCTCTCTCCCCGAGCCCCGTCTCTCTCGCTCTCTCTCCCCGAGCCCCGTCTCTCTCGCTCTCTCCGCGAGCCCCGTCTCTCTCGCTCTCTCCCCGAGCCCGTCTCTCTCTCTCGCTCTCTCCCCGAGCCCCGTCTCTCTCCCCGAGCCCCCGTCTCGCTCTCTCCCCGAACCCCGTCTCTCTCGCTCTCTCCCCGAGCCCCGTCTCTCTCGCTCTCTCCCCGAGCCCCGTCTCTCTCGCTCTCTCCCCAAGCCCCGTATCTCTCTCTCGCTCTCTCCCCGAGCCCCGTCTCTCTCTCTCGCTCTCTCCCGGGCTCCGTCTCTCTCCCCGAGCCCCGTCTCTCTCCCTCTCTCCCCGAGCCCCGTCTCTCTCTCTCTCTCCCCGAGCCCCGTCTCTCTCGCTCTCTCTCTCCCCGAGCCCCGTCTCTCTCTCCCCGAGCCCCGTCTCTCTCTCCCCGAGCCCCGTCTCTCTCGCTCTCTCTCTCCCCGAGCCCCGTCTCTCTCGCTCTCTCTCTCCCCGAGCCCGTCTCTCTCGCTCTCTCTCTCTCCCCGAGCCCCGTCTCTCTCGCTCTCTCTCTCCCCGAGCCCCGTCTCTCTCGCTCTCTCTCTCCCCGAGCCCCGTCTCTCTCGCTCTCTCTCTCCCCGAGCCCCGTCTCTCTCGCTCTCTCTCTCCCCGTGCCCCGTCTCTCTATCTCTCTCTCTCCCCGAGCCCCGTCTCTCTCTCTCTCGCTCTCCCCGAGCCCCGTCTCTCTCGCTCTCCCGAGCCCCGTCTCTCTCGCTCTCCCCGAGCCCCGTCTCTCTCGCTCTCTCTCCCGAGCCCCGTCTCTCTCGCTCTCTCCCCGAGCCCCGTCTCTCTCGCTCTTCTCCCCGAGCCCCGTCTCTCTCGCTCTCTCCCCGAGCACCGTCTCTCTCGCTCTCTCCCGAGCCCCGTCTCTCTCGCTCTCTCCCCGAGCCCAGTCTCTCTCGCTCTCTCCCCGAGCCCCGTCTCTCTCGCTCTCTCCCCGAGCTCCGTCTCTCTCGCTCTCTCCCCGAGCCCCGTCTCTCTCGCTCTCTCCCCGAGCCCCGTCTCTCTCGCTCTCTCCCCGAGCCCCGTCTCTCTCCCCGAGCCCCGTCTCTCTCGCTCTCTCCCCGAGCCCCGTCTCTCTCGCTCTCTCCCCGAGCCCCGTCTCTCTCTCTCGCTCTCTTCCCGAGCCCCCGTCTCTCTCTCTCGCTCTCTCCCCGAGCTCCGTCTCTCTCCCCGAGCCCCGTCTCTCTCTCTCTCTCCCCGAGCCCCGTCTCTCTCCCTCTCTCCCGAGCCCCGTCTCTCTCTCTCTCCCCGAGCCCCGTCTCTCTCGCTCTCTCTCTCCCCGAGCCCCGTCTCTCTCGCTCTCTCTCTCCCCGAGCCCCGTCTCTCTCGCTCTCTCTCTCCCCGAGCCCCGTCTCTCTCTCCCCGAGCCCCGTCTCTCTCTCCCCGAGCCCCGTCTCTCTCTCCCCGAGCCCCGTCTCTCTCTCCCCGAGCCCCGTCTCTCTCTCCCCGAGCCCCGTCTCTCTCGCTCTCTCTCTCCCCGAGCCCCGTCTCTCTCGCTCTCTCTCTCCCCGAGCCCCGTCTCTCTCGCTCTCTCTCTCCCCGTGCCCCGTCTCTCTCGCTCTCTCCCCGAGCCCCGTCTCTCTCCCCGAGCCCCGTCTCGCTCTCTCCCCGAACCCCGTCTCTCCTCGGTCTCTCCCCGAGCCCCGTCTCTCTCGCTCTCTCCCCGAGCCCCGTCTCTCTCGCTCTCTCCCCGAGCCCCGTCTCTCTCTCTCGCTCTCTTCCCGAGCCCCGTCTCTCTCTCTCGCTCTCTCCCCGAGCTCCGTCTCTCTCCCCGAGGCCCCGTCTCTCTCTCTCTCTCCCGAGCCCCGTCTCTCTCCCTCTCTCCCGAGCCCCCGTCTCTCTCTCTCTCTCCCCGAGCCCCGTCTCTCTCGCTCTCTCTCTCCCCGAGCCCCGTCTCTCTCTCCCCGAGCCCCGTCTCTCTCTCCCCGAGCCCCGTCTCTCTCTCCCCGAGCCCCGTCTCTCTCTCCCCGAGCCCCGTCTCTCTCGCTCTCTCTCTCCCCGAGCCCCGTCTCTCTCGCTCTCTCTCTCCCCGAGCCCCGTCTCTCTCGCTCTCTCTCTCCCCGTGCCCCGTCTCTCTCTCTCTCTCTCTCCCAGAGCCCCGTCTCTCTCTCTCGCTCTCTCTCCCCGAGCCCCGTCTCTCTCGCTCTCTCCCCGAGCACCGTCTCTCTCGCTCTCTCCCCGAGCCCCGTCTCTCTCGCTCTCTCCCCGAGCCCCGTCTCTCTCGCTCTCTCCCCGAGCCCCGTCTCTCTCGCTCTCTCCCCGAGCCCCGTCTCTCTCGCTCTCTCCCCGAGCCCCGTCTCTCTCGCTCTCTCCCCGAGCCCCGTCTCTCTCGCTCTCTCCCCGAGCCCCGTCTCTCTCGCTCTCTCCCCGAGCCCCGTCTCTCTCGCTCTCTCCCCGAGCCCCGTCTCTCTCGCTCTCTCCCCGAGCCCCGTCTCTCTCTCTCCCCGTGCCCCGTCTCTCTCTCTCCCCGTGCCCCGTCTCTCTCTCTCTCTCTCTCTCTCTCTCTCCGAGCCCCGTCTCGCTCTCTCCCCGAGCCCCGTCTCTCTCGCTCTCTCCCCGAGCTCCGTCTCGCTCTCTCCCCGAGACCCGTCTCGCTCTCTCCCCGAGACCCGTCGCGCTCTCTCCCCGAGCCCCGTCTCTCTCTCTCCCCGAGCCCCGTCTCTCTCTCTCCCCGAGCCCCGTCTCTCTCTCTCCACGAGCCCCGTCTCTCTCTCTCCCCGAGCCCCGTCTCTCTCTCTCCACGAGCCCCGTCTCTCTCTCTCTCCCCGAGCCCCGTCTCTCTCTCCCCGAGCCCCGTCTCTCTCTCTCCCCGAGCCCCGTCTCTCTCTCTCTCCCAGAGCCCCGTCTCTCTCTCTCTCCCCGAGCCCCGTCTCTCTCTCTCCCCGAGCCCCATCTCTCTCGCTCTCTCCCCGAGCCCCGTCTCTCTCGCTCTCTCCCCGAGCCCCGTCTCTCTCGCTCTCTCCCCGAGCCCCGTCTCTCTCTCTCGCTCTCTCCGCGAGCCCCGTCTCTCTCTCTCGCTCTCTCCCCGAGCCCCGTCTCTCTCGCTCTCTCCCCGAGCTCCGTCTCTCTCTCTCGCTCTCTCCGCGAGCCCCGTCTCTCTCTCTCTCTCTCGCTCTCTCCCCGAGCCCCGTCTCTCTCTCTCTCTCTCTCGCTCTCTCCCCGAGCCCCGTCTCTCTCTCTCCACGATCCCCGTCTCGCTCTCTCTCTCTCTCCCCGAGCCCCGTCTCTCTCGCTCTCTCCCCGAGCCCCGTCTCTCTCGCTCTCTCCCCGAGCCCCGTCTCTCTCTCTCTCTCTCGCTCTCTCCCCGAGCTCCGTCTCTCTCTCTCGCTCTCTCCGCGAGCCCCGTCTCTCTCTCTCTCTCTCGCTCTCTCCCGAGCCCCGTCTCTCTCTCTCTCTCTCGCTCTCTCCCCGAGCTCCGTCTCTCTCTCTCTCTCTCTCCCCGAGCCCCGTCTCTCTCTCTCTCTCTCCCCGAGCCCCGTCTCTCTCTCTCTCTCCCCGAGCCCCGTCTCATCTCTCGCTCTCTCCCCGAGCCCCGTCTCTCTCTCTCTCTCTCGCTCTCTCCCCGAGCCCCGACTCTCTCTCTCTCTCTCCCCGAGCCCCGTCTCTCTCTCTCGCGCTCTCCCCGAGCCCCGTCTCTCTCGCTCGCTCTCTCCCCGAGCCCCGTCTCTCTCGCTCTCTCCCCGAGCCCCGTCTCTCTCGCTCTCTCTCCCCGAGCCCCGTCTCTCTCGCTCTCTCTCTCCCCGAGCCCGTCTCTCTCGCTCTCTCCCCGAGCCCCGTCTCTCTCTCTCGCTCTCTCCCCGAGCCCCGTCTCTCTCGCTCTCTCCCCGAGCTCCGTCTCTCTCGCTCTCTCTCCCCGAGCCCCGTCTCTCTCTCTCGCTCTCTCCCCGAGCCCCGTCTCTCTCGCTCTCTTCCCGAGCTCCATCTCTCTCTCTCGCTCTCTCCCCGAGCCCCGTCTCTCTCGCTCTCTCCCCGAGCCCCGTCTCTCTCGCTCTCTCCCCGAGCCCCGTCTCTCTCGCTCTCTCCCCGAGCCCCGTCTCTCTCTCTCCCCGAGCCCCGTCTCTCTCGCTCTCTCCCCGAGCTCCGTCTCTCTCTCGCTCTCTCCCGGAGCCCCGTCTCTCTCTCTCTCTCTCTCCCCGAGCCCCGTCTCTCGCTCTCTCTTTCCCCGAGCCCCGTCTCTCTCGCTCGCTCTCTCCCCGAGCTCCGTCTCTCTCTCCCCGAGCCCGGTCTCTCTCACTCCACGAGCCCCGTCTCTCTCGCTCTCTCCCCGAGCCCCGTCTCTCTCGCTCTCTCCCCGAGCCCCGTCTCTCTCGCTCTCCCCGAGCCCCGTCTCTCTCTCTCTCTCTCCCCGAGCCCCGTCTCTCTCGCTCTCTCCCCGAGCCCCGTCTCTCTCGCTCTCTCCCCGAGCCCCGTCTCTCTCGCTCTCTCCCCGAGCCCCGTCTCTCTCTCTCCCCGAGCCCAGTCTCTCTCGCTCTCTCCCCGAGCTCCGTCTCTCTCTCGCTCTCTCCCGGAGCCCCGTCTCTCTCTCTCTCTCTCCCCGAGCCCCGTCTCTCGCTCTCTCTTTCCCCGAGCCCCGTCTCTCTCGCTCGCTCTCTCCCCGAGCTCCGTCTCTCTCTCCCCGAGCCCGGTCTCTCTCACTCCACGAGCCCCGTCTCTCTCGCTCTCTCCACGAGCCCCGTCTCTCTCGCTCTCTCCCCGAGCCCCGTCTCTCGCTCTCTCTTTCCCCGAGCCCCGTCTCTCTCGCTCGCTCTCTCCCCGAGCTCCGTCTCTCTCTCCCCGAGCCCGGTCTCTCTCACTCCACGAGCCCCGTCTCTCTCGCTCTCTCCACGAGCCCCGTCTCTCTCGCTCTCTCCCCGAGCTCCGTCTCTCTCGCTCTCTCCCCGAGCCCCGTCTCTCTCGCTCTCTCCCCGAGCCCCGTCTCTCTCGCTCTCTCCCCGAGCCCCGTCTCTCTCGCTCTCTCCCCGAGCCCCGTCTCTCTCGCTCTCTCCCCGAGCCCCG
Source organism: Chiloscyllium plagiosum (assembly GCF_037043375.1). Taxonomy (NCBI): domain Eukaryota; kingdom Metazoa; phylum Chordata; class Chondrichthyes; order Orectolobiformes; family Hemiscylliidae; genus Chiloscyllium; species Chiloscyllium plagiosum. The sequence goes on along the minus strand of NW_028270278.1, from coordinate 49,575 downwards.
TCTCTCTCGCTCTCTCCCCGAGCCCCGTCTCTCTCGCTCTCTCCCCGAGCCCCGTCTCTCTCGCTCTCTCCCCGAGCCCCGTCTCTCTCGCTCTCTCCCCGAGCCCCGTCTCTCTCGCTCTCTCCCCGAGCCCCGTCTCTCTCGCTCTCTCCCCGAGCCCCGTCTCTCTCGCTCTCTCCCCGAGCCCCGTCTCTCTCGCTCTCTTCCCGAGCCCCGTCTCTCTCGCTCTCTCTCTCCCCGAGCCCCGTCTCTCTCGCTCTCTCTCTCCCCGAGCCCCGTCTCTCTCGCTCTCTCTCTCCCCGAGCCCCGTCTCTCTCGCTCTCTCTCTCCCCGAGCCCCGTCTCTCTCGCTCTCTCCCCGAGCCCCGTCTCTCTCGCTCTCTCCCCGAGCCCCGTCTCTCTCTCTCCCCGAGCCCCGTCTCTCTCTCTCTCTCTCTCTCTCTCTCTCTCCGAGCCCCGTCTCTCTCTCTCTCTCTCTCTCTCCGAGCCCCGTCTCTCTCTCTCGCTCTCTCCCCGAGCTCCGTCTCTCTCTCTCCCCGAGACCCGTCTCGCTCTCTCCCCGAGCCCCGTCTCTCTCTCTCCCCGAGCCCCGTCTCTCTCTCTCCCCGAGCCCCGTCTCTCTCTCTCCCCGAGCCCCGTCTCTCTCGCTCTCTTCCCGAGCCCCGTCTCTCTCGCTCTCTCTCTCCCCGAGCCCCGTCTCTCTCGCTCTCTCTCTCCCCGAGCCCCGTCTCTCTCGCTCTCTCCCCGAGCCCCGTCTCTCTCGCTCTCTCCCCGAGCCCCGTCTCTCTCTCTCCCCGAGCCCCGTCTCTCTCTCTCCCCGAGCCCCGTCTCTCTCTCTCTCTCTCTCTCTCTCTCTCTCCGAGCCCCGTCTCTCTCTCTCTCTCTCTCTCTCCGAGCCCCGTCTCTCTCTCTCGCTCTCTCCCCGAGCTCCGTCTCTCTCTCTCCCCGAGACCCGTCTCGCTCTCTCCCCGAGCCCCGTCTCGCTCTCTCCCCGAGCCCCGTCTCTCTCTCTCCCCGAGCCCCGTCTCTCTCTCTCTCCCCGAGCCCCGTCTCTCTCTCTCCCCGAGCCCCGTCTCTCTCTCTCCCCGAGCCCCGTCTCTCTCTCTCCCCGAGCCCCGTCTCTCTCTCTCCCCGAGCCCCGTCTCTCTCTCTCCACGACCCCCGTCTCTCTCTCTCTCCCCGAGCCCCGTCTCTCTCTCTCCACGAGCCCCGTCTCTCTCTCTCCCCGAGCCCCGTCGCGCTCTCTCCCGGAGCCCCGTCTCTCTCTCTCCACGAGCCCCGTCTCTCTCTCTCCCCGAGCCCCGTCTCTCTCTCTCCACGAGCCCCGTCTCTCTCTCTCTGCACGAGCCCCGTCTCTCTCTCCCCGAGCCCCGTCTCTCTCTCCCCGAGCCCCGTCTCTCACTCCCCGAGCCCCGTCTCTCTCTCCCCGAGCCCCGTCTCTCTCTCCCCGAGCCCCGTCTCTCTCGCTCTCTCCCCGAGCCCCGTCTCTCTCTCTCCCCGAGCCCCGTCTCTCTCTCTCTCTCTCTCTCGCTCTCTCCCCGAGCCCCGTCTCTCTCGCTCTCTCTCTCCCCGAGCCCCGTCTCTCTCGCTCTCTCTCTCCCCGTGCCCCGTCTCTCTCGCTCTCTCCCCGAGCCCCGTCTCTCTCCCCGAGCCCCGTCTCGCTCTCTCCCCGAACCCCGTCTCTCTCGCTCTCTCCCCGAGCCCCGTCTCTCTCGCTCTCTCCCCGAGGCCCGTCTCTCTCTCTCGCTCTCTTCCCGAGCCCCGTCTCTCTCTCTCGCTCTCTCCCCGAGCTCCGTCTCTCTCCCCGAGCCCCGTCTCTCTCTCTCTCTCCCCGAGCCCCGTCTCTCTCCCTCTCTCCCCGAGCCCCGTCTCTCTCTCTCTCTCCCCGAGCCCCGTCTCTCTCGCTCTCTCTCTCCCCGAGCCCCGTCTCTCTCTCCCCGAGCCCCGTCTCTCTCTCCCCGAGCCCCGTCTCTCTCTCCCCGAGCCCCGTCTCTCTCTCCCCGAGCCCCGTCTCTCTCTCCCCGAGCCCCGTCTCTCTCTCCCCGAGCCCCGTCTCTCTCGCTCTCTCTCTCCCCGAGCCCCGTCTCTCTCGCTCTCTCTCTCCCCGAGCCCCGTCTCTCTCGCTCTCTCTCTCCCCGTGCCCCGTCTCTCTCTCTCTCTCTCTCTCCCCGAGCCCCGTCTCTCTCTCTCGCTCTCTATCCCCGAGCCCCGTCTCTCTCGCTCTCTCCCCGAGCACCGTCTCTCTCGCTCTCTCCCCGAGCCCCGTCTCTCTCGCTCTCTCCCCGAGCCCCGTCTCTCTCGCTCTCTCCCCGAGCCCCGTCTCTCTCGCTCTCTCCCCGAGCCCCGTCTCTCTCGCTCTCTCCCCGAGCCCCGTCTCTCTCGCTCTCTCCCCGAGCCCCGTCTCTCTCGCTCTCTCCCCGATCCCCGTCTCTCTCGCTCTCTCCCCGAGCCCCGTCTCTCTCGCTCTCTCCCCGAGCCCCGTCTCTCTCTCTCCCCGTGCCCCGTCTCTCTCTCTCTCTCTCTCTCTCTCCGAGCCCCGTCTCGCTCTCTCCCCGAGCCCCGTCTCTCTCGCTCTCTCCCCGAGCTCCGTCTCTCTCTCTCCCCGAGACCCGTCTCGCTCTCTCCCCGAGACCCGTCGCGCTCTCTCCCCGAGCCCCGTCTCTCTCTCTCCCCGAGCCCCGTCTCTCTCTCTCCCCGAGCCCCGTCTCTCTCTCTCCACGAGCCCCGTCTCTCTCTCTCTCCCCGAGCCCCGTCTCTCTCTCTCCCCGAGCCCCGTCTCTCTCTCTCTCCCAGAGCCCCGTCTCTCTCTCTCTCCCCGAGCCCCGTCTCTCTCTCTCCCCGAGCCCCATCTCTCTCGCTCTCTCCCCGAGCCCCGTCTCTCTCGCTCTCTCCCCGAGCCCCGTCTCTCTCTCTCGCTCTCTCCGCGAGCCCCGTCTCTCTCTCTCGCTCTCTCCCCGAGCCCCGTCTCTCTCGCTCTCTCCCCGAGCTCCGTCTCTCTCTCTCGCTCTCTCCGCGAGCCCCGTCTCTCTCTCTCTCTCTCGCTCTCTCCCCGAGCCCCGTCTCTCTCTCTCTCTCTCGCTCTCTCCCCGAGCCCCGTCTCTCTCTCTCCACGATCCCCGTCTCGCTCTCTCTCTCTCTCTCCCCGAGCCCCGTCTCTCTCGCTCTCTCCCCGAGCCCCGTCTCTCTCGCTCTCTCCCCGAGCCCCGTCTCTCTCTCTCTCTCTCGCTCTCTCCCCGAGCTCCGTCTCTCTCTCTCGCTCTCTCCGCGAGCCCCGTCTCTCTCTCTCTCTCTCGCTCTCTCCCCGAGCCCCGTCTCTCTCTCTCTCTCTCGCTCTCTCCCCGAGCTCCGTCTCTCTCTCTCGCTCTCTCCCCGAGCCCCGTCTCTCTCTCTCTCTCTCCCCGAGCCCCGTCTCTCTCTCTCTCTCTCCCCGAGCCCCGTCTCATCTCTCGCTCTCTCCCCGAGCCCCGTCTCTCTCTCTCGCGCTCTCCCCGAGCCCCGTCTCTCTCGCTCGCTCTCTCCCCGAGCCCCGTCTCTCTCGCTCTCTCCCCGAGCCCCGTCTCTCTCGCTCTCTCCCCGAGCCCCGTCTCTCTCGCTCTCTCTCCCCGAGCCCCGTCTCTCTCGCTCTCTCTCTCCCCGAGCCCGTCTCTCTCGCTCTCTCCCCGAGCCCCGTCTCTCTCTCTCGCTCTCTCCCCGAGCCCCGTCTCTCTCGCTCTCTCCCCGAGCTCCGTCTCTCTCTCTCTCTCTCCCCGAGCCCCGTCTCTCTCTCTCGCTCTCTCCCCGAGCCCCGTCTCTCTCGCTCTCTCCCCGAGCTCCATCTCTCTCTCTCGCTCTCTCCCCGAGCCCCGTCTCTCTCGCTCTCTCCCCGAGCCCCGTCTCTCTCGCTCTCCTCCCCGAGCCCCGTCTCTCTCGCTCTCTCCCCGAGCCCCGTCTCTCTCTCTCCCGAGCCCCGTCTCTCTCTCTCTCCCCGAGCTCCGTCTCTCTCTCGCTCTCTCCCGGAGCCCCGTCTCTCTCTCTCTCTCTCCCCGAGCCCCGTCTCTCGCTCTCTCTTTCCCCGAGCCCCGTCTCTCTCGCTCGCTCTCTCCCCGAGCTCCGTCTCTCTCTCCCCGAGCCCGGTCTCTCTCTCTCCCCGAGCCCCGTCTCTCTCTCTCGCTCTCTCCACGAGCCCCGTCTCTCTCGCTCTCTCCCCGAGCTCCGTCTCTCTCGCTCTCTCCCCGAGCCCCGTCTCTCTCGCTCTCTCCCCGAGCCCCGTCTCTCTCGCTCTCTCCCCGAGCCCCGTCTCTCTCGCTCTCTCCCCGAGCCCCGTCTCTCTCGCTCTCTCCCCGAGCCCCGTCTCTCTCGCTCTCTCCCCGAGCCCCGTCTCTCTCGCTCTCTCCCCGAGCCCCGTCTCTCTCGCTCTCTCCCCGAGCCCCGTCTCTCTCGCTCTCTCCCCGAGCCCCGTCTCTCTCGCTCTCTCCCCGAGCCCCGTCTCTCTCGCTCTCTCCCCGAGCCCCGTCTCTCTCGCTCTCTCCCCGAGCCCCGTCTCTCTCGCTCTCTCCCCGAGCCCCGTCTCTCTCGCTCTCCTCTCCCCGAGCCCCGTCTCTCTCGCTCTCTCTCTCCCGAGCCCCGTCTCTCTCGCTCTCTCCCCGAGCCCCGTCTCTCTCGCTCTCTCCCCGAGCCCCGTCTCTCTCTCTCCCCGAGCCCCGTCTCTCTCTCTCTCTCTCTCTCTCTCTCTCTCTCCGAGCCCCGTCTCCTCTCTCTCTCTCTCTCTCTCCGAGCCCCGTCTCTCTCTCTCGCTCTCTCCCCGAGCTCCGTCTCTCTCTCTCCCCGAGACCCGTCTCGCTCTCTCCCCGAGCCCCGTCTCTCTCTCTCCCCGAGCCCCGTCTCTCTCTCTCCCCGAGCCCCGTCTCTCTCTCTCTCCCCGAGCCCCGTCTCTCTCTCTCCCCGAGCCCCGTCTCTCTCTCTCCCCGAGCCCCGTCTCTCTCTCTCCCCGAGCCCCGTCTCTCTCTCTCCACGAGCCCCGTCTCTCTCTCTCTCCCCGAGCCCCGTCGCGCTCTCTCCCCGAGCCCCGTCTCTCTCTCTCCACGAGCCCCGTCTCTCTCTCTCTCCCCGAGCCCCGTCTCTCTCTCTCCACGAGCCCCGTCTCTCTCTCTCCACGAGCCCCGTCTCTCTCTCTCTGCACGAGCCCCGTCTCTCTCTCTCCACGAGCCCGTCTCGCTCTCTCTCTCGCCTCTCTCCCCGAGCGCCGTCTCTCTCGCTCTCGCTCTCTCCCCGAGCTCCGTCTCTCTCGCTCTCGCTCTCTCCCCGAGCTCCGTCTCTCTCTCTCTCCCCGAGCCCCGTCTCTCTCGCTCGCTCTCTCCCCGAGCCCCGTCTCTCTCGCTCTCTCTCTCCCCGAGCCCGTCTCTCTCTCGCTCTCTCCCCGAGCCCCGTCTCTCTCGCTCTCTCCCCGAGCTCCGTCTCTCTCTCTCACTCTCTCCCCGAGCCCCGTCTCTCTCGCTCTCTCCCCGAGCCCCGTCTCTCTCGCTCTCTCCCCGAGACCCGTCTCTCTCGCTCTCTCCCCGAGACCCGTCTCTCTCGCTCTCTCCCCGAGCCCCGTCTCTCTCGCTCTATCCCCGAGCCCCGTCTCTCTCTCTCGCTCTCTCCCGAGCCCCGTCTCTCTCTCTCTCTCTCTCCGAGCCCCGTCTCTCTCTCTCTCTCTCTCCGAGCCCCGTCTCTCTCTCTCTCCCCGAGCCCTGTCTCTCTCTCTCTCTCTCTCCGAGCCCCGTGTCTCTCTCTCTCTCTCTCCGAGCCCCGTCTCTCTCTCTCTCCCCGGAGCCCCGTCTCTCTCTCTCTCCCCGAGCCCGTCTCTCTCTCTCCCCGAGCCCCGTCTCTCTCTCTCTCCCCGAGCCCCGTCTCTCTCGCTCGCTCTCTCCCCGAGCCCCGTCTCTCTCGCTCTCTCTCTCCCCGAGCCCCGTCTCTCTCGCTCTCTCTCTCCCCGAGCCCCGTCTCTCTCTCTCTCTCCGAGCCCCGTCTCTCTCTCTCTCTCTCCGAGCCCCGTCTCTCTCTCTCTCTCTCCGAGCCCCGTCTCTCTCTCTCTCTCCCCGAGCCCTGTCTCTCTCTCTCTCTCTCTCCGAGCCCCGTGTCTCTCTCTCTCTCTCTCCGAGCCCCGTCTCTCTCTCTCTCCCCGAGCCCCGTCTCTCTCTCTCTCCCCGAGCCCCGTCTCTCTCTCTCCCCGAGCCCCGTCTCTCTCTCTCTCCCCGAGCCCCGTCTCTCTCTCTCTCGCTCTCTCCCCGAGCACCGTCTCTCTCTCTCGCTCTCTCCCCGAGCACCGTCTCTCTCGCTCTCTCCCCGAGCCCCGTCTCTCTCGCTCTCTCCCCGAGCCCCGTCTCTCTCGCTCTCTCTCTCCCCGAGCCCCGTCTCTCTCTCTCCCCGAGCCCCGTCTCTCTCTCTCTCTCTCTCTCACTCCACGAGCCCCGTCTCTCTCGCTCTCTCCACGAGCCCCGTCTCTCTCGCTCTCTCCCCGAGCTCCGTCTCTCTCGCTCTCTCCCGAGCCCCGTCTCTCTCGCTCTCTCCCCGAGCCCCTTCTCTCTCGCTCTCTCCCCGAGCCCCGTCTCTCTCGCTCTCTCCCCGAGCCCCGTCTCTCTCGCTCTCTCCCCGAGCCCCGTCTCTCTCGCTCTCTCCCCGAGCCCCGTCTCTCTCGCTCTCTCCCCGAGCTCCGTCTCTCTCTCTCACTCTCTCCCCGAGCCCCGTCTCTCTCGCTCTCTCCCCGAGCTCCGTCTCTCTCGCTCGCTCTCTCCCCGAGCCCCGTCTCTCTCGCTCTCTCTCTCCCCGAGCCCGTCTCTCTCTCGCTCTCTCCCCGAGCCCCGTCTCTCTCGCTCTCTCCCCGAGCTCCGTCTCTCTCTCTCGCTCTCTCCCCGAGCCCCGTCTCTCTCGCTCTCTCCCCGAGCTCCGTCTCTCTCGCTCTCTCCCCGAGCCCCGTCTCTCTCGCTCTCTCTCTCCCCGAGCCCCGTCTCTCTCGCTCTCTCTCTCCCCGAGCCCCGTCTCTCTCGCTCTCTCTCTCCCCGAGCCCCGTCTCTCTCGCTCTCTCTCTCCCCGAGCCCCGTCTCTCTCGCTCTCTCTCTCCCCGAGCCCCGTCTCTCTCGCTCTCTCTCTCCCCGAGCCCCGTCTCTCTCGCTCTCTCTCTCCCCGAGCCCCGTCTCTCTCGCTCTCTCTCTCCCCGAGCCCCGTCTCTCTCTCTCTCTCTCTCCGAGCCCCGTCTCTCTCTCTCTCTCTCCGAGCCCCGTCTCTCTCTCTCTCTCCCCGAGCCCCGTCTCTCTCTCTCTCTCCCCGAGCCCTGTCTCTCTCTCTCTCTCTCTCCGAGCCCCGTGTCTCTCTCTCTCTCTCTCCGAGCCCCGTCTCTCTCTCTCTCCCCGAGCCCCGTCTCTCTCTCTCTCCCCGAGCCCCGTCTCTCTCTCCCCGAGCCCCGTCTCTCTCTCTCTCCCCGAGCCCCGTCTCTCTCTCTCTCTCTCTCCGAGCCCCGTCTCTCTCTCTCTCTCCGAGCCACGTCTCTCTCTCTCTCTCTCTCCGAGCCCCGTCTCTCTCTCTCTCTCTCTCCGAGCCCCGTCTCTCTCTCTCTCTCTCCGAGCCCCGTCTCTCTCTCTCTCCCCGAGCCCCGTCTCTCTCTCTCTCTCTCCCCGAGCCCCGTCTCTCTCTCTCTCCCCGAGCCCCGTCTCTCTCTCTCTCTCTCTCCGAGCCCCGTCTCTCTCTCTCTCTCTCTCCGAGCCCCGTCTCTCTCTCTCTCTCTCTCCGAGCCCCGTCTCTCTCTCTCCGAGCCCCGTCTCTCTCTCTCTCTCTCTCCGAGCCCCGTCTCTCTCTCTCTCCCCGAGCCCCGTCTCTCTCTCTCTCCCCGAGCCCCGTCTCTCTCTCTCTCTCTCTCCGAGCCCCGTCTCTCTCTCTCTCTCTCTCCGAGCCCCGTCTCTTTCTCTCTCTCTCTCCGAGCCCCGTCTCTTTCTCTCTCTCTCTCGGAGCCCCGTCTCTCTCTCTCTCTCTCTCCGAGCCCCATCTCTCTCTCTCTCTCTCTCCGAGCTCCGTCTCTCTCGCTCTCTCTCCGAGCCCCGTCTCTCTCTCTCTCCCCGAGCCCCGTCTCTCTCTCTCTCCCCGAGCCCCGTCTCTCTCTCTCTCCCCGAGCCCCGTCTCTCTCTCTCCCCGAGCCCCGTCTCTCTCTCTCTCCCCGAGCTCCGTCTCTCTCTCTCTCTCCCCGAGCCCCGTCTCTCTCTCTCTCTCTCTCCGAGCCCCGTCTCTCTCTCTCTCTCTCTCCGAGCCCCGTCTCTCTCTCTCCCCGAGCCCCGTCTCTCTCTCTCTCTCCGAGCCCCGTCTCTCTCTCTCTCTCTCTCCGAGCCCCGTCTCTCTCTCTCTCTCTCTCCGAGCCCCGTCTCTCTCTCTCTCTCTCTCCGAGCCCCGTCTCTCTCTCTCTCTCTCTCCGAGCCCCGTCTCTCTCTCTCTCTCTCTCTCTCTCTCTCCGAGCCCCGTCTCTCTCGCTCTCGCTCTCTCCGAGCCCGTCTCTCTCTCTCGCTCTCTCCCCGAGCCCCGTCTCTCTCGCTCTCTCCCCGAGCTCCATCTCTCTCTCTCGCTCTCTCCCCGAGCTCCATCTCTCTCTCTCGCTCTCTCCCCGAGCTCCATCTCTCTCTCTCGCTCTCTCCCCGAGCCCCGTCTCTCTCGCTCTCTCCCCGAGCACCGTCTCTCTCGCTCTCTCCCCGAGCCCCGTCTCGCTCTCTCCCCGAGACCCGTCTCGCTCTCTCCCCGAGCCCCGTCGCGCTCTCTCCCCGAGCCCCGTCTCTCTCTCTCCCCGAGCCCCGTCTCTCTCTCTCCCCGAGCCCCGTCTCTCCCTCTCTCCCCGAGCCCCGTCTCTCTCGCTCTCTCTCCCCGAGCTCCGTCTCTCTCTCTCGCTCTCTCCCCGAGCCCCGTCTCTCTCGCTCTCTCCCCGAGCCCCGTCTCTCTCGCTCTCTCCCCGAGCCCCGTCTCTCTCGCTCTCTCCCCGAGCCCCGTCTCGCTCTCTCCCCGAGCCCCGTCTCGCTCTCTCCCCGAGACCCGTCTCGCTCTCTCCCCGAGACCCGTCTCGCTCTCTCCCCGAGACCCGTCTCTCTCGCTCTCTCTCCCCGAGACCCGTCTTGCTCTCTCCCCGAGCTCCGTCTCTCTCGCTCTCTCTCCCCGAGCCCCGTCTCTCTCGCTCTCTCCCCGAGCCCCGTCTCTCTCGCTCTCTCCCCGAGACCCGTCTCGCTCTCTCCCCGAGACCCGTCTCGCTCTCTCCCCGAGACCCGTCTCGCTCTCTCCCCGAGCCCCGTCGCGCTCTCTCCCCGAGCCCCGTCGCGCTCTCTCCCCGAGCCCCGTCGCGCTCTCTCCCCGAGCCCCGTCTCTCTCTCTCTCCCCGAGCCCCGTCTCTCTCTCTCTCCCCGAGCCCCGTCTCTCTCGCTCTCTCCCCGAGCTCCGTCTCTCTCTCTCGCTCTCTCCCCGAGCCCCGTCTCTCTCGCTCTCTCCCCGAGCCCCGTCTCTCTCGCTCTCTCTCCCCGAGCCCCGTCTCTCTCTCTCGCTCTCTCCCCGAGCCCCGTCTCTCTCGCTCTCTCTCCCCGAGCCCGTCTCTCTCTCGCTCTCTCTCCCCGAGCCCGTCTCTCTCTCGCTCTCTACCCGAGCCCCGTCTCTCTCGCTCTCTCCCCGAGCTCCGTCTCTCTCTCTCTCGCTCTCTCCCCGAGCCCCGTCTCTCTCGCTCTCTCCCCGAGCCCCGTCTCTCTCGCTCTCTCCCCGAGCTCCGTCTCTCTCTCTCGCTCTCTCCCCGAGCCCCGTCTCTCTCGCTCTCTCTCCCCGAGCCCCGTCTCTCTCGCTCTCTCCCCGAGGCCCGTCTCTCTCGCTCTCTCTCCCCGAGCCCCGTCTCTCTCTCTCGCTCTCTCCCCGAGCCCCGTCTCTCTCGCTCTCTCTCCCCGAGCCCGTCTCTCTCTCGCTCTCTACCCGAGCCCCGTCTCTCTCGCTCTCTCCCCGAGCTCCGTCTCTCTCTCTCTCGCTCTCTCCCCGAGCCCCGTCTCTCTCGCTCTCTCCCCGAGCCCCGTCTCTCTCGCTCTCTCTCTCCCCGAGGCCCGTCTCTCTCTCGCTCTCTACCCGAGCCCCGTCTCTCTCGCTCTCTCCCCGAGCTCCGTCTCTCTCTCTCTCGCTCTCTCCCCGAGCCCCGTCTCTCTCGCTCTCTCCCCGAGCCCCGTCTCTCTCGCTCTCTCTCTCCCCGAGCCCCGTCTCTCTCGCTCTCTCTCTCCCCGAGCCCCGTCTCTCTCGCTCTCTCTCTCTCCCCGAGCCCCGTCTCTCTCTCCCTGAGCCCCGTCTCTCTCTCCCCGAGCCCCGTCTCTCTCTCCCCGAGCCCCGTCTCTCTCTCCCCGAGCCCCGTCTCTCTCTCCCCGAGCCCCGTCTCTCTCGCTCTCTCTCTCCCCGTGCCCCGTCTCTCTCTCTCTGTCTCCCCGAGCCCCGTATCTCTCTGTCGCTCTCCCCGAGCCCCGTCTCTCTCGCTCTCTCTCCCCGAGCCCCGTCTCTCTCGCTCTCTCCCCGAGCCCCGTCTCTCTCGCTCTCTCCCCGAGCCCCGTCTCTCTCGCTCTCTCCCCGAGCCCCGTCTCTCTCGCTCTCTCCCCGAGCCCCGTCTCTCTCGCTCTCTCCCCGAGCCCCGTCTCTCTCGCTCTCTCCCCGAGCCCCGTCTCTCTCGCTCTCTCCCCGAGCCCCGTCTCTCTCGCTCTCTCCCCGAGCCCCGTCTCTCTCGCTCTCTCCCCGAGCCCCGTCTCTCTCGCTCTCTCCCCGAGCCCCGTCTCTCTCGCTCTCTCCCCGAGCCCCGTCTCTCTCGCTCTCTCCCCGAGCCCCGTCTCTCTCGCTCTCTCCCCGAGCCCCGTCTCTCTCGCTCTCTCCCCGAGCCCCGTCTCTCTCTCGCTCTCTCCCCGAGCCCCGTCTCTCTCGCTCTCTTTCCCCGAGCCCCGTCTCTCTCGCTCGCTCTCTCCCCGAGCCCCGTCTCTCTCGCTCTCTCTCCCCGAGCCCGTCTCTCTCTCGCTCTCTCCCCGAGCCCCGTCTCTCTCTCGCTCTCTACCCGAGCCCCGTCTCTCTCGCTCTCTCCCCGAGCTCCGTCTCTCTCTCTCTCGCTCTCTCCCCGAGCCCCGTCTCTCTCGCTCTCTCCCCGAGCCCCGTCTCTCTCGCTCTCTCCCCGAGCTCCGTCTCTCTCTCTCGCTCTCTCCCCGAGCCCCGTCTCTCTCGCTCTCTCTCCCCGAGCCCCGTCTCTCTCGCTCTCTCCCCGAGGCCCGTCTCTCTCGCTCTCTCTCCCCGAGCCCCGTCTCTCTCTCTCGCTCTCTCCCCGAGCCCCGTCTCTCTCGCTCTCTCTCCCCGAGCCCGTCTCTCTCTCGCTCTCTACCCGAGCCCCGTCTCTCTCGCTCTCTCCCCGAGCTCCGTCTCTCTCTCTCTCGCTCTCTCCCCGAGCCCCGTCTCTCTCGCTCTCTCCCCGAGCCCCGTCTCTCTCGCTCTCTCTCTCCCCGAGGCCCGTCTCTCTCTCGCTCTCTACCCGAGCCCCGTCTCTCTCGCTCTCTCCCCGAGCTCCGTCTCTCTCTCTCTCGCTCTCTCCCCGAGCCCCGTCTCTCTCGCTCTCTCCCCGAGCCCCGTCTCTCTCGCTCTCTCTCTCCCCGAGCCCCGTCTCTCTCGCTCTCTCTCTCCCCGAGCCCCGTCTCTCTCGCTCTCTCTCTCTCCCCGAGCCCCGTCTCTCTCTCCCTGAGCCCCGTCTCTCTCTCCCCGAGCCCCGTCTCTCTCTCCCCGAGCCCCGTCTCTCTCTCCCCGAGCCCCGTCTCTCTCTCCCCGAGCCCCGTCTCTCTCGCTCTCTCTCTCCCCGTGCCCCGTCTCTCTCTCTCTGTCTCCCCGAGCCCCGTATCTCTCTGTCGCTCTCCCCGAGCCCCGTCTCTCTCGCTCTCTCTCCCCGAGCCCCGTCTCTCTCGCTCTCTCCCCGAGCCCCGTCTCTCTCGCTCTCTCCCCGAGCCCCGTCTCTCTCGCTCTCTCCCCGAGCCCCGTCTCTCTCGCTCTCTCCCCGAGCCCCGTCTCTCTCGCTCTCTCCCCGAGCCCCGTCTCTCTCGCTCTCTCCCCGAGCCCCGTCTCTCTCGCTCTCTCCCCGAGCCCCGTCTCTCTCGCTCTCTCCCCGAGCCCCGTCTCTCTCGCTCTCTCCCCGAGCCCCGTCTCTCTCGCTCTCTCCCCGAGCCCCGTCTCTCTCGCTCTCTCCCCGAGCCCCGTCTCTCTCTCGCTCTCTCCCCGAGCCCCGTCTCTCTCGCTCTCTTTCCCCGAGCCCCGTCTCTCTCGCTCGCTCTCTCCCCGAGCCCCGTCTCTCTCGCTCTCTCTCCCCGAGCCCGTCTCTCTCTCGCTCTCTCCCCGAGCCCCGTCTCTCTCGCTCTCTCCCCGAGCTCCGTCTCTCTCTCTCGCTCTCTCCCCGAGCACCGTCTCTCTCGCTCCCTCCCCGAGCCCCGTCTCTCTCGCTCTCTCTCTCCCCGAGCCCCGTCTCTCTCGCTCTCTCCCCGAGCCCCGTCTCTCTCGCTCTCTCCCCGAGCCCCGTCTCTCTCGCTCTCTCCCCGAGCCCCGTCTCTCTCTCTCCCCGAGCCCCGTCTCTCTCTCTCTCTCTCTCTCTCTCTCTCTCTCCGAGCCCCGTCTCTCTCTCTCGCTCTCTCCCCGAGCCCCGTCTCTCTCTCGCTCTCTACCCGAGCCCCGTCTCTCTCGCTCTCTCCCCGAGCTCCGTCTCTCTCTCTCTCGCTCTCTCCCCGAGCCCCGTCTCTCTCGCTCTCTCCCCGAGCCCCGTCTCTCTCGCTCTCTCCCCGAGCTCCGTCTCTCTCTCTCGCTCTCTCCCCGAGCCCCGTCTCTCTCGCTCTCTCCCCGAGGCCCGTCTCTCTCGCTCTCTCTCCCCGAGCCCCGTCTCTCTCTCTCGCTCTCTCCCCGAGCCCCGTCTCTCTCGCTCTCTCTCCCCGAGCCCGTCTCTCTCTCGCTCTCTACCCGAGCCCCGTCTCTCTCGCTCTCTCCCCGAGCTCCGTCTCTCTCTCTCTCGCTCTCTCCCCGAGCCCCGTCTCTCTCGCTCTCTCCCCGAGCCCCGTCTCTCTCGCTCTCTCTCTCCCCGAGGCCCGTCTCTCTCTCGCTCTCTACCCGAGCCCCGTCTCTCTCGCTCTCTCCCCGAGCTCCGTCTCTCTCTCTCTCGCTCTCTCCCCGAGCCCCGTCTCTCTCGCTCTCTCCCCGAGCCCCGTCTCTCTCGCTCTCTCTCTCCCCGAGCCCCGTCTCTCTCGCTCTCTCTCTCCCCGAGCCCCGTCTCTCTCGCTCTCTCTCTCTCCCCGAGCCCCGTCTCTCTCTCCCTGAGCCCCGTCTCTCTCTCCCCGAGCCCCGTCTCTCTCTCCCCGAGCCCCGTCTCTCTCTCCCCGAGCCCCGTCTCTCTCTCTCCCCGAGCCCCGTCTCTCTCTCCCCCGAGCCCCGTCTCTCTCGCTCTCTCTCTCCCCGTGCCCCGTCTCTCTCTCTCTCTCTCCCCGAGCCCCGTCTCTCTCTCCCCGAGCCCCGTCTCTCTCTCCCCGAGCCCCGTCTCTCTCTCTCCCCGAGCCCCGTCTCTCTCTCCCCGAGCCCCGTCTCTCTCGCTCTCTCTCTCCCCGTGCCCCGTCTCTCTCTCTCTCTCTCCCCGTGCCCCGTCTCTCTCGCTCTCTCTCTCCCCGAGCCCCGTCTCTCTCGCTCTCTCTCCCCGAGCCCCGTCTCTCTCGCTCTCTCTCCCCGAGCCCCGTCTCTCTCGCTCTCTCCCCGAGCCCCGTCTCTCTCGCTCTCTCCCCGAGCCCCGTCTCTCTCGCTCTCTCCCCGAGCCCCGTCTCTCTCGCTCTCTCCCCGAGCCCCGTCTCTCTCGCTCTCTCCCCGAGCCCCGTCTCTCTCGCTCTCTCCCCGAGCCCCGTCTCTCTCGCTCTCTCCCCGAGCCCCGTCTCTCTCGCTCTCTCCCCGAGCCCCGTCTCTCTCGCTCTCTCCCCGAGCCCCGTCTCTCTCGCTCTCTCCCCGAGCCCCGTCTCTCTCGCTCTCTCCCCGAGCCCCGTCTCTCTCGCTCTCTCCCCGAGCCCCGTCTCTCTCGCTCTCTTTCCCCGAGCCCCGTCTCTCTCGCTCGCTCTCTCCCCGAGCCCCGTCTCTCTCGCTCTCTCTCCCCGAGCCCGTCTCTCTCTCGCTCTCTCCCCGAGCCCCGTCTCTCTCGCTCTCTCCCCGAGCTCCGTCTCTCTCTCTCGCTCTCTCCCCGAGCACCGTCTCTCTCGCTCCCTCCCCGAGCCCCGTCTCTCTCGCTCTCTCTCTCCCCGAGCCCCGTCTCTCTCGCTCTCTCCCCGAGCCCCGTCTCTCTCGCTCTCTCCCCGAGCCCCGTCTCTCTCGCTCTCTCCCCGAGCCCCGTCTCTCTCTCTCCCCGAGCCCCGTCTCTCTCTCTCTCTCTCTCTCTCTCTCTCTCTCCGAGCCCCGTCTCTCTCTCTCGCTCTCTCCCCGAGCCCCGTCTCTCTCGCTCTCTCCCCGAGCTCCGTCTCTCTCTCTCCCCGAGACCCGTCGCGCTCTCTCCCCGAGCCCCGTCTCTCTCTCTCCCCGAGCCCCGTCTCTCTCTCTCCCCGAGCCCCGTCTCGCTCTCTCCCCGAGCCCCGTCTCTCTCTCGCTCTCTCCCCGAGCCCCGTCTCTCTCTCTCCCCGAGCCCCGTCTCTCTCTCTCCCCGAGCCCCGTCTCTCTCTCTCCCCGAGCCCCGTCTCTCTCTCTCCCCGAGCCCCGTCTCTCTCTCTCCCCGAGCCCCGTCTCTCTCTCTCCCCGAGCCCCGTCTCTCTCTCTCCCCGAGCCCCGTCTCTCTCTCTCCCCGAGCCCCGTCTCTCTCTCTCCCCGAGCCCCGTCTCTCTCTCTCCCCGAGCCCCGTCTCTCTCTCTCCCCGAGCCCCGTCTCTCTCTCTCCCCGAGCCCCGTCTCTCTCTCTCTCCCCGAGCCCCGTCTCTCTCTCTCCCCGAGCCCCGTCTCTCTCTCTCCCCGAGCCCCGTCTCTCTCTCCCCGAGCCCCGTCTCTCTCTCCCCGAGCCCGGTCTCTCTCTCTCCACGAGCCCCGTCTCTCTCTCTCGCTCTCTCCCCGAGCCCCGTCTCTCTCGCTCGCTCTCTCCCCGAGCCCCGTCTCTCTCGCTCTCTCTCTCCCCGAGCCCGGTCTCTCTCTCTCCACGAGCCCCGTCTCCCTCGCTCTCTCCCCGAGCTCCGTCTCTCTCTCTCGCTCTCTCCCCGAGCACCGTCTCTCTCTCTCGCTCTCTCCCCGAGCACCGTCTCTCTCGCTCTCTCCCCGAGCCCCGTCTCTCTCGCTCTCTCTCTCCCCGAGCCCCGTCTCTCTCGCTCTCTCCCCGAGCCCCGTCTCTCTCGCTCTCTCCCCGAGCCCCGTCTCTCTCTCTCCCCGAGCCCCGTCTCTCTCTCTCTCTCTCTCTCTCTCTCCGAGCCCCGTCTCTCTCTCGCTCTCTCCCCGAGCCCCGTCTCTCTCGCTCTCTCCCCGAGCTCCGTCTCTCTCTCTCCCCGAGACCCGTCGCGCTCTCTCCCCGAGCCCCGTCTCTCTCTCTCCCCGAGCCCCGTCTCACTCTCTCCCCGAGCCCCGTCTCTCTCTCTCCCCGAGCCCCGTCTCTCTCTCTCCCCGAGCCCCGTCTCTCTCTCTCCCCGAGCCCCGTCTCTCTCTCTCCCCGAGCCCCGTCTCTCTCTCTCCCCGAGCCCCGTCTCTCTCTCTCCCCGAGCCCCGTCTCTCTCTCTCCCCGAGCCCCGTCTCTCTCTCTCCCCGAGCCCCGTCTCTCTCTCTCCCCGAGCCCCGTCTCTCTCTCTCCCCGAGCCCCGTCTCTCTCTCTCCCCGAGCCCCGTCTCTCTCTCTCCCCGAGCCCGGTCTCTCTCTCTCCACGAGCCCCGTCTCTCTCGCTCTCTCCACGAGCCCCGTCTCTCTCGCTCTCTCCCCGAGCCCCGTCTCTCTCGCTCTCTCCCCGAGCCCCGTCTCTCTCGCTCTCTCCCCGAGCCCCGTCTCTCTCGCTCTCTCCCCGAGCCCCGTCTCTCTCGCTCTCTCCCCGAGCCCCGTCTCTCTCGCTCTCTCCCCGAGCCCCGTCTCTCTCTCTTTCCCCGAGCCCCGTCTCTCTCGCTCGCTCTCTCCCCGAGCCCCGTCTCTCTCGCTCTCTCTCTCCCCGAGCCCGTCTCTCTCTCGCTCTCTCCCCGAGCCCCGTCTCTCTCGCTCTCTCCCCGAGCTCCGTCTCTCTCTCTCGCTCTCTCCCCGAGCACCGTCTCTCTCGCTCTCTCCCCGAGCCCCGTCTCTCTCGCTCTCTCTCTCCCCGAGCCCCGTCTCTCTCGCTCTCTCCCCGAGCCCCGTCTCTCTCGCTCTCTTCCCGAGCCCCGTCTCTCTCTCTCCCCGAGCCCCGTCTCTCTCTCTCTCTCTCTCTCTCTCTCTCTCCGAGCCCCGTCTCTCTCTCGCTCTCTCCCCGAGCCCCGTCTCTCTCGCTCTCTCCCCGAGCTCCGTCTCTCTCTCTCCCCGAGACCCGTCGCGCTCTCTCCCCGAGCCCCGTCTCTCTCTCTCCCCGAGCCCCGTCTCTCTCTCTCCCCGAGCCCCGTCTCTCTCTCTCCCCGAGCCCCGTCTCTCTCTCTCCCCGAGCACCGTCTCTCTCTCTCCCCGAGCCCCGTCTCTCTCTCTCCCCGAGCCCCGTCTCTCTCTCTCCCCGAGCCCCGTCTCTCTCTCTCCCCGAGCCCCGTCTCTCTCTCTCCACGAGCCCCGTCTCTCTCTCTCCCCGAGCCCGGTCTCTCTCTCTCCCCGAGCCCCGTCTCGCTCTCTCTCTCGCTCTCTCCCCGAGCGCCTTCTCTCGCTATCGCTCTCTCCCCGAGCCCCGTCTCTCTCTCTCTCTCTCGCTCTCTCCCCGAGCTCCGTCTCTCTCTCTCTCCCCGAGCTCCGTCTCTCTCGCTCGCTCTCGCCCCGAGCACCGTCTCTCTCGCTCGCTCTCTCCCCGAGCCCCGTCTCTCTCGCTCTCTCTCTCCCCGAGCCCCGTCTCTCTCGCTCTCTCTCTCCCCGAGCCCCGTCTCTCTCGCTCTCTCTCTCCCCGAGCCCCGTCTCTCTCGCTCTCTCTCTCCCCGAGCCCCGTCTCTCTCGCTCTCTCTCTCCCCGAGCCCCGTCTCTCTCGCTCTCTCTCTCCCCGAGCCCGTCTCTCTCTCGCTCTCTCCCCGAGCTCCGTCTCTCTCTCTCTCTCCCCGAGCTCCGTCTCTCTCGCTCGCTCTCTCCCCGAGCCCCGTCTCTCTCGCTCTCTCTCTCCCCGAGCCCGTCTCTCTCTCGCTCTCTCCCCGAGCCCCGTCTCTCTCTCTCGCTCTCTCCCCGAGCCCCGTCTCTCTCTCTCGCTCTCTCCCCGAGCCCCGTCTCTCTCTCTCGCTCTCTCCCCGAGCCCCGTCTCTCTCGCGCTCTCCCCCGAGCCCCGTCTCTCTCTCTCGCTCTCTCCCCGAGCCCCGTCTCTCTCGCTCTCTCCCCGAGCCCCGTCTCTCTCGCTCTCTCCCCGAGCTCCGTCTCTCTCGCTCTCTCCCCGAGCTCCGTCTCTCTCGCTCTCTCCCCGAGCTCCGTCTCTCTCTCTCGCTCTCTCCCCGAGCCCCGTCTCTCTCGCTCTCTCCCCGAGCTCCGTCTCTCTCGCTCTCGCTCTCTCCCCGAGCTCCGTCTCTCTCTCTCGCTCTCTCCCCGAGCTCCGTCTCTCTCTCTCGCTCGCTCCCCGAGCTCCGTCTCTCTCGCTCTCTCCCCGAGCCCCGTCTCTCTCGCTCTCTCCCCGAGCCCCGTCTCTCTTGCTCTCTCCCCGAGCCCCGTCTCTCTCTCTCTCCCCGAGCCCCGTCTCTCTCGCTCTCTCCCCGAGCCCCGTCTCTCTCTCTCTCCCCGAGCTCCGTCTCTCTCGCTCGCTCTCTGCCCGAGCCCCGTCTCTCTCGCTCGCTCTCTCCCCGAGCCCCGTCTCTCTCGCTCGCTCTCTCCCCGAGCCCCGTCTCTCTCTCTCGCTCTCACCCCGAGCCCCGTCTCTGTCGCGCTCTCCCCGAGCCCCGTCTCTCTCTCTCGCTCTCTCCCCGAGCCCCGTCTCTCTCGCTCTCTCCCCGAGCCCCGTCTCTCTCGCTCTCTCCCCGAGCTCCGTCTCTCTCTCTCACTCTCTCCCCGAGCCCCGTCTCTCTCGCTCTCTCCCCGAGCTCCGTCTCTCTCTCTCGCTCTCTCCCCGAGCCCCGTCTCTCTCTCTCGCTCTCTCCCCGAGCCCCGTCTCTCTCTCTCGCTCTCTCCCCGAGCCCCGTCTCTCTCGCTCTCTCCCCGAGCCCCGTCTCTCTCGCTCTCTCTCTCCCCGAGCCCCGTCTCTCTCGCTCTCTCTCTCCCCGAGCCCCGTCTCTCTCGCTCTCTCCCCGAGCTCCGTCTCTCTCTCTCTCGCTCTCTCCCCGAGCTCCGTCTCTCTCTCTCGCTCTCTCCCCGAGCTCCGTCTCTCTCTCTCGCTCTCTCCCCGAGCTCCGTCTCTCTCTCTCGCTCTCTCCCCGAGCTCCGTCTCTCTCGCTCTCTCCCCGAGCCCCGTCTCTCTCGCTCTCTCTCTCCCCGAGCCCCGTCTCTCTCTGTCGCTCTCTCCCCGAGCCCCGTCTCTCTCTGTCGCTCTCTCCCCGAGCCCCGTCTCTCTCGCGCTCTCCCCGAGCCCCGTCTCTCTCTCTCGCTCTCTCCCCGAGCCCCGTCTCTCTCGCTCTCTCCCCGAGCCCCGTCTCTCTCGCTCTCTCCCCGAGCTCCGTCTCTCTCTCTCGCTCTCTCCCCGAGCCCCGTCTCTCTCGCTCTCTCCCCGAGCTCCGTCTCTCTCTCTCGCTCTCTCCCCGAGCCCCGTCTCTCTCGCTCTCTCTCTCCCCGAGCCCCGTCTCTCTCGCTCGCTCTCTCCCCGAGCCCCGTCTCTCTCGCTCTCTCCCCGAGCTCCGTCTCTCTCGCTCTCTCCCCGAGCTCCGTCTCTCTCTCTCGCTCTCTCCCCAAGCTCCGTCTCTCTCTCTCGCTCTCTCCCCGAGCTCCGTCTCTCTCTCTCGCTCTCTCCCCGAGCTCCGTCTCTCTCTCTCGCTCTCTCCCCGAGCTCCGTCTCTCTCTCTCGCTCTCTCCCCGAGCTCCGTCTCTCTCGCTCTCTCTCTCCCCGAGCCCCGTCTCTCTCTCTCGCTCTCTCCCCGAGCTCCGTCTCTCTCGCTCTCTCTCTCCCCGAGCCCCGTCTCTCTCGCTCTCTCTCTCCCCGAGCCCCGTCTCTCTCGCTCTCTCTCTCCCCGAGCCCCGTCTCTCTCGCTCTCTCTCTCCCCGAGCCCCGTCTCTCTCGCTCTCTCTCTCCCCGAGCCCCGTCTCTCTCGCTCTCCCCGAGCCCCGTCTCTCTCTCTCTCTCCCCGAGCCCCGTCTCTCTCTCTCTCTCCCCGAGCTCCGTCTCTCTCGCTCGCTCTCTCCCCGAGCCCCGTCTCTCTCGCTCTCTCTCTCCCCGAGCCCGTCTCTCTCGCTCTCTCTCTCCCCGAGCCCGTCTCTCTCTCGCTCTCTCCCCGAGCCCCGTCTCTCTCTCTCGCTCTCTCCCCGAGCCCCGTCTCTCTCTCTCGCTCTCTCCCCGAGCCCCGTCTCTCTCTCTCGCTCTCTCCCCGAGCCCCGTCTCTCTCGCGCTCTCCCCGAGCCCCGTCTCACTCTCTCGCTCTCTCCCCGAGCCCCGTCTCTCTCGCTCTCTCCCCGAGCCCCGTCTCTCTCGCTCTCTCCCCGAGCTCCGTCTCTCTCTCTCGCTCTCTCCCCGAGCCCCGTCTCTCTCTCTCGCTCTCTCCCCGAGCCCCGTCTCTCTCGCTCTCTCCCCGAGCTCCATCTCTCTCGCTCTCGCTCTCTCCCCGAGCTCCGTCTCTCTCTCTCGCTCTCTCCCCGAGCTCCGTCTCTCTCGCTCTCTCCCCGAGCCCCGTCTCTCTCGCTCTCGCCCCGAGCCCCGTCTCTCTTGCTCTCTCCCCGAGCCCCGTCTCTCTCTCTCTCCCCGAGCCCCGTCTCTCTCGCTCTCTCCCCGAGCCCCGTCTCTCTCTCTCTCCCCGAGCTCCGTCTCTCTCGCTCGCTCTCTCCCCGAGCCCCGTCTCTCTCGCTCGCTCTCTCCCCGAGCCCCGTCTCTCTCGCTCGCTCTCTCCCCGAGCCCCGTCTCTCTCTCTCGCTCTCACCCCGAGCCCCGTCTCTGTCGCGCTCTCCCCGAGCCCCGTCTCTCTCTCTCGCTCTCTCCCCGAGCCCCGTCTCTCTCGCTCTCTCCCCGAGCCCCGTCTCTCTCGCTCTCTCCCCGAGCTCCGTCTCTCTCTCTCGCTCTCTCCCCGAGCCCCGTCTCTCTCGCTCTCTCCCCGAGCTCCGTCTCTCTCTCTCGCTCTCTCCCCGAGCCCCGTCTCTCTCTCTCGCTCTCTCCCCGAGCCCCGTCTCTCTCTCTCGCTCTCTCCCCGAGCCCCGTCTCTCTCGCTCTCTCCCCGAGCCCCGTCTCTCTCGCTCTCTCTCTCCCCGAGCCCCGTCTCTCTCGCTCTCTCTCTCCCCGAGCCCCGTCTCTCTCGCTCTCTCCCCGAGCTCCGTCTCTCTCTCTCGCTCTCTCCCCGAGCTCCGTCTCTCTCTCTCGCTCTCTCCCCGAGCTCCGTCTCTCTCTCTCGCTCTCTCCCCGAGCTCCGTCTCTCTCGCTCTCTCCCCGAGCCCCGTCTCTCTCGCTCTCTCTCTCCCCGAGCCCCGTCTCTCTCTGTCGCTCTCTCCCCGAGCCCCGTCTCTCTCGCGCTCTCCCCGAGCCCCGTCTCTCTCTCTCGCTCTCTCCCCGAGCCCCGTCTCTCTCGCTCTCTCCCCGAGCCCCGTCTCTCTCGCTCTCTCCCCGAGCTCCGTCTCTCTCTCTCGCTCTCTCCCCGAGCCCCGTCTCTCTCTCTCGCTCTCTCCCCGAGCCCCGTCTCTCTCGCTCTCTCCCCGAGCCCCGTCTCTCTCGCTCTCTCTCTCCCCGAGCCCCGTCTCTCTCGCTCTCTCTCTCCCCGAGCCCCGTCTCTCTCGCTCTCTCTCTCCCCGAGCCCCGTCTCTCTCGCTCTCTCCCCGAGCCCCGTCTCTCTCTCTCTCCCCGAGCTCCGTCTCTCTCGCTCGCTCTCTGCCCGAGCCCCGTCTCTCTCGCTCGCTCTCTCCCCGAGCCCCGTCTCTCTCGCTCGCTCTCTCCCCGAGCCCCGTCTCTCTCTCTCGCTCTCACCCCGAGCCCCGTCTCTGTCGCGCTCTCCCCGAGCCCCGTCTCTCTCTCTCGCTCTCTCCCCGAGCCCCGTCTCTCTCGCTCTCTCCCCGAGCCCCGTCTCTCTCGCTCTCTCCCCGAGCTCCGTCTCTCTCTCTCACTCTCTCCCCGAGCCCCGTCTCTCTCGCTCTCTCCCCGAGCTCCGTCTCTCTCTCTCGCTCTCTCCCCGAGCCCCGTCTCTCTCGCTCTCTCCCCGAGCCCCGTCTCTCTCGCTCTCTCTCTCCCCGAGCCCCGTCTCTCTCGCTCTCTCTCTCCCCGAGCCCCGTCTCTCTCTCTCGCTCTCTCCCCGAGCCCCGTCTCTCTCGCTCTCTCCCCGAGCCCCGTCTCTCTCGCTCTCTCTCTCCCCGAGCCCCGTCTCTCTCGCTCTCTCTCTCCCCGAGCCCCGTCTCTCTCGCTCTCTCTCTCCCCGAGCCCCGTCTCTCTCGCTCTCTCTCTCCCCGAGCCCCGTCTCTCTCGCTCTCTCTCTCCCCGAGCCCCGTCTCTCTCGCTCTCTCTCTCCCCGAGCCCCGTCTCTCTCGCTCTCTCTCTCCCCGAGCCCCGTCTCTCTCTCTCTCTCTCTCCGAGCCCCGTCTCTCTCTCTCTCTCTCCGAGCCCCGTCTCTCTCTCTCTCCCCGAGCCCTGTCTCTCTCTCTCTCTCTCTCCGAGCCCCGTGTCTCTCTCTCTCTCTCTCCGAGCCCCGTCTCTCTCTCTCTCCCCGAGCCCCGTCTCTCTCTCTCTCCCCGAGCCCCGTCTCTCTCTCTCCCCGAGCCCCGTCTCTCTCTCTCTCCCCGAGCCCCGTCTCTCTCTCTCTCGCTCTCTCCCCGAGCACCGTCTCTCTCTCTCGCTCTCTCCCCGAGCACCGTCTCTCTCGCTCTCTCCCCGAGCCCCGTCTCTCTCGCTCTCTCTCTCCCCGAGCCCCGTCTCTCTCGCTCTCTCCCCGAGCCCCGTCTCTCTCGCTCTCTCCCCGAGCCCCGTCTCTCTCTCTCCCCGAGCCCCGTCTCTCTCTCTCTCTCTCTCTCACTCCACGAGCCCCGTCTCTCTCGCTCTCTCCACGAGCCCCGTCTCTCTCGCTCTCTCCCCGAGCTCCGTCTCTCTCGCTCTCTCCCCGAGCCCCGTCTCTCTCGCTCTCTCCCCGAGCCCCGTCTCTCTCGCTCTCTCCCCGAGCCCCGTCTCTCTCGCTCTCTCCCCGAGCCCCGTCTCTCTCGCTCTCTCCCCGAGCCCCGTCTCTCTCGCTCTCTCCCCGAGCTCCGTCTCTCTCTCTCGCTCTTTCCCCGAGCCCCGTCTCTCTCTCTCTCCCCGAGCTCCGTCTCTCTCGCTCGCTCTCTGCCCGAGCCCCGTCTCTCTCGCTCGCTCTCTCCCCGAGCCCCGTCTCTCTCGCTCGCTCTCTCCCCGAGCCCCGTCTCTCTCTCTCGCTCTCACCCCGAGCCCCGTCTCTGTCGCGCTCTCCCCGAGCCCCGTCTCTCTCTCTCGCTCTCTCCCCGAGCCCCGTCTCTCTCGCTCTCTCCCCGAGCCCCGTCTCTCTCGCTCTCTCCCCAAGCTCCGTCTCTCTCTCTCACTCTCTCCCCGAGCCCCGTCTCTCTCGCTCTCTCCCCGAGCTCCGTCTCTCTCTCTCGCTCTCTCCCCGAGCCCCGTCTCTCTCTCTCGCTCTCTCCCCGAGCCCCGTCTCTCTCTCTCGCTCTCTCCCCGAGCCCCGTCTCTCTCGCTCTCTCCCCGAGCCCCGTCTCTCTCGCTCTCTCTCTCCCCGAGCCCCGTCTCTCTCGCTCTCTCTCTCCCCGAGCCCCGTCTCTCTCGCTCTCTCCCCGAGCTCCGTCTCTCTCTCTCGCTCTCTCCCCGAGCTCCGTCTCTCTCTCTCGCTCTCTCCCCGAGCTCCGTCTCTCTCTCTCGCTCTCTCCCCGAGCTCCGTCTCTCTCTCTCGCTCTCTCCCCGAGCTCCGTCTCTCTCGCTCTCTCCCCGAGCCCCGTCTCTCTCGCTCTCTCTCTCCCCGAGCCCCGTCTCTCTCTGTCGCTCTCTCCCCGAGCCCCGTCTCTCTGTGTCGCTCTCTCCCCGAGCCCCGTCTCTCTCGCGCTCTCCCCGAGCCCCGTCTCTCTCTCTCGCTCTCTCCCCGAGCCCCGTCTCTCTCGCTCTCTCCCCGAGCCCCGTCTCTCTCGCTCTCTCCCCGAGCTCCGTCTCTCTCTCTCGCTCTCTCCCCGAGCCCCGTCTCTCTCGCTCTCTCCCCGAGCTCCGTCTCTCTCTCTCGCTCTCTCCCCGAGCCCCGTCTCTCTCGCTCTCTCTCTCCCCGAGCCCCGTCTCTCTCGCTCGCTCTCTCCCCGAGCCCCGTCTCTCTCGCTCTCTCCCCGAGCTCCGTCTCTCTCGCTCTCTCCCCGAGCTCCGTCTCTCTCTCTCGCTCTCTCCCCGAGCTCCGTCTCTCTCTCTCGCTCTCTCCCCGAGCTCCGTCTCTCTCTCTCGCTCTCTCCCCGAGCTCCGTCTCTCTCTCTCGCTCTCTCCCCGAGCTCCGTCTCTCTCTCTCGCTCTCTCCCCGAGCCCCGTCTCTCTCGCTCTCTCTCTCCCCGAGCCCCGTCTCTCTCGCTCTCTCTCTCCCCGAGCCCCGTCTCTCTCGCTCTCTCTCTCCCCGAGCCCCGTCTCTCTCGCTCTCTCTCTCCCCGAGCCCCGTCTCTCTCGCTCTCTCTCTCCCCGAGCCCCGTCTCTCTCGCTCTCTCTCTCCCCGAGCCCCGTCTCTCTCGCTCTCTCTCTCCCCGAGCCCCGTCTCTCTCGCTCTCTCTCTCCCCGAGCCCCGTCTCTCTTGCTCTCTCCCCGAGCCCCGTCTCTCTCTCTCTCCCCGAGCCCCGTCTCTCTCGCTCTCTCCCCGAGCCCCGTCTCTCTCTCTCTCCCCGAGCTCCGTCTCTCTCGCTCGCTCTCTCCCCGAGCCCCGTCTCTCTCGCTCGCTCTCTCCCCGAGCCCCGTCTCTCTCGCTCGCTCTCTCCCCGAGCCCCGTCTCTCTCTCTCGCTCTCACCCCGAGCCCCGTCTCTGTCGCGCTCTCCCCGAGCCCCGTCTCTCTCTCTCGCTCTCTCCCCGAGCCCCGTCTCTCTCGCTCTCTCCCCGAGCCCCGTCTCTCTCGCTCTCTCCCCGAGCTCCGTCTCTCTCTCTCGCTCTCTCCCCGAGCCCCGTCTCTCTCGCTCTCTCCCCGAGCTCCGTCTCTCTCTCTCGCTCTCTCCCCGAGCCCCGTCTCTCTCTCTCGCTCTCTCCCCGAGCCCCGTCTCTCTCTCTCGCTCTCTCCCCGAGCCCCGTCTCTCTCTCTCGCTCTCTCCCCGAGCCCCGTCTCTCTCGCTCTCTCCCCGAGCCCCGTCTCTCTCGCTCTCTCTCTCCCCGAGCCCCGTCTCTCTCGCTCTCTCTCTCCCCGAGCCCCGTCTCTCTCGCTCTCTCCCCGAGCTCCGTCTCTCTCTCTCGCTCTCTCCCCGAGCTCCGTCTCTCTCTCTCGCTCTCTCCCCGAGCTCCGTCTCTCTCTCTCGCTCTCTCCCCGAGCTCCGTCTCTCTCGCTCTCTCCCCGAGCCCCGTCTCTCTCGCTCTCTCTCTCCCCGAGCCCCGTCTCTCTCTGTCGCTCTCTCCCCGAGCCCCGTCTCTCTCGCGCTCTCCCCGAGCCCTGTCTCTCTCTCTCGCGCTCTCCCCGAGCCCTGTCTCTCTCTCTCGCTCTCTCCCCGAGCCCCGTCTCTCTCGCTCTCTCCCCGAGCTCCGTCTCTCTCGCTCTCTCCCCGAGCTCCGTCTCTCTCTCTCGCTCTCTCCCCGAGCTCCGTCTCTCTCTCTCGCTCTCTCCCCGAGCTCCGTCTCTCTCTCTCGCTCTCTCCCCGAGCTCCGTCTCTCTCTCTCGCTCTCTCCCCGAGCTCCGTCTCTCTCGCTCTCTCCCCGAGCCCCGTCTCTCTCGCTCTCTCTCTCCCCGAGCCCCGTCTCTCTCGCTCTCTCTCTCCCCGAGCCCCGTCTCTCTCGCTCTCTCTCTCCCCGAGCCCCGTCTCTCTCGCTCTCTCTCTCCCCGAGCCCCGTCTCTCTCGCTCTCTCTCTCCCCGAGCCCCGTCTCTCTCGCTCTCTCTCTCCCCGAGCCCCGTCTCTCGCTCTCCCCGAGCCCCGTCTCTCTCTCTCCCCGAGCCCCGTCTCTCTCTCTCTCCCCGAGCCCCGTCTCTCTCTCTCTCCCCGAGCCCCGTCTCTCTCTCTCTCCCCGAGCCCCGTCTCTCTCTCTCTCCCCGAGCCCCGTCTCTCTCTCTCTCCCCGAGCCCCGTCTCTCTCTCTCTCCCCGAGCCCCGTCTCTCTCTCTCTCTCCCCGAGCCCCGTCTCTCTCTCTCCCCGAGCCCCGTCTCTCTCTCTCTCTCCCCGAGCCCCGTCTCGCTCTCTCTCACTCTCCGAGCCCCGTCTCTCTCTCACTCTCCGAGCCCCGTCTCTCTCTCTCCCCGAGCCCCGTCTCTCTCGCTCTCTCTCTCCCCGAGCCCCGTCTCTCTCGCTCTCTCTCTCCCCGAGCCCCGTCTCTCTCGCTCTCTCTCTCCCCGAGCCCCGTCTCTCTCGCTCTCTCTCTCCCCGAGCCCCGTCTCTCTCGCTCTCTCTCTCCCCGAGCCCCGTCTCTCTCGCTCTCTCTCTCCCCGAGCCCCGTCTCTCTCGCTCTCTCTCTCCCCGAGCCCCGTCTCTCTCGCTCTCTCTCTCCCCGAGCCCCGTCTCTCTCGCTCTCTCTCTCCCCGAGCCCCGTCTCTCTCGCTCTCTCTCTCCCCGAGCCCCGTCTCTCTCGCTCTCTCTCTCCCCGAGCCCCGTCTCTCTCGCTCTCTCTCTCCCCGAGCCCCGTCTCTCTCGCTCTCTCTCTCCCCGAGCCCCGTCTCTCTCGCTCTCTCTCTCCCCGAGCCCCGTCTCTCTCGCTCTCTCTCTCCCCGAGCCCCGTCTCTCTCGCTCTCTCTCTCCCCGAGCCCCGTCTCTCTCGCTCTCTCTCTCCCCGAGCCCCGTCTCTCTCGCTCTCTCTCTCCCCGAGCCCCGTCTCTCTCGCTCTCTCTCTCCCCGAGCCCCGTCTCTCTCGCTCTTTCTCTCCCCGAGCCCCGTCTCTCTCGCTCTCTCTCTCCCCGAGCCCCGTCTCTCTCGCTCTCTCTCTCCCCGAGCCCCGTCTCTCTCGCTCTCTCTCTCCCCGAGCCCCGTCTCTCTCGCTCTCTCTCGCCCCGAGCCCCGTCTCTCTCGCTCTCTCTCGCCCCGAGCCCCGTCTCTCTCGCTCTCTCTCTCTCCCCGAGCCCCGTCTCTCTCGCTCTCTCTCTCCCCGAGCCCCGTCTCTCTCGCTCTCTCTCGCCCCGAGCCCCGTCTCTCTCGCTCTCTCTCGCCCCGAGCCCCGTCTCTCTCGCTCTCTCTCTCCCCGAGCCCCGTCTCTCTCGCTCTCTCCCCGAGCCCCGTCTCTCTCGCTCTCTCCCCGAGCCCCGTCTCTCTCGCTCTCTCCCCGAGCCCTGTCTCTCTCGCTCTCTCTCTCCCCGAGCCCCGTCTCTCTCTCTCTCCCCGAGCCCCGTCTCTCTCGCTCTCTCTCTCCCCGAGCCCCGTCTCTCTCACTCTCTATCTCCCAGAGCCCCGTCTCTCTCGCTCTCTCTCTCCCCGAGCCCCGTCTCTCTCGCTCTCTCTCTCCCCGAGCCCCGTCTCTCTCGCTCTCTCTCTCCCCGAGCCCCGTCTCTCTCGCTCTCTCCCCGAGCCCCGTCTCTCTCGCTCTCTCCCCGAGCCCCGTCTCTCTCGCTCTCTCCCCGAGCCCTGTCTCTCTCGCTCTCTCTCTCCCCGAGCCCCGTCTCTCTCTCTCTCCCCGAGCCCCGTCTCTCTCGCTCTCTCTCTCCCCGAGCCCCGTCTCTCTCACTCTCTATCTCCCAGAGCCCCGTCTCTCTCGCTCTCTCTCTCCCCGAGCCCCGTCTCTCTCGCTCTCTCTCTCCCCGAGCCCCGTCTCTCTCGCTCTCTCTCTCCCCGAGCCCCGTCTCTCTCGCTCTCTCCCCGAGCCCCGTCTCTCTCGCTCTCTCCCCGAGCCCCGTCTCTCTCGCTCTCTCCCCGAGCCCCTTCTCTCTCGCTCTCTCCCCGAGCCCCGTCTCTCGCTCTCCCCGAGCCCCGTCTCTCTCTCTCCCCGAGCCCCGTCTCTCTCTCTCTCCCCGAGCCCCGTCTCTCTCTCTCTCCCCGAGCCCCGTCTCTCTCTCTCACTCTCCGAGCCCCGTCTCTCTCGCTCTCTCTCTCCCCGAGCCCCGTCTCTCTCGCTCTCTCTCTCCCCGAGCCCCGTCTCTCTCGCTCTCTCTCTCCCCGAGCCCCGTCTCTCTCGCTCTCTCTCTCCCCGAGCCCCGTCTCTCTCGCTCTCTCTCTCCCCGAGCCCCGTCTCTCTCGCTCTCTCTCTCCCCGAGCCCCGTCTCTCTCGCTCTCTCTCTCCCCGAGCCCCGTCTCTCTCGCTCTCTCTCTCCCCGAGCCCCGTCTCTCTCGCTCTCTCTCTCCCCGAGCCCCGTCTCTCTCGCTCTCTCTCTCCCCGAGCCCCGTCTCTCTCGCTCTCTCTCTCCCCGAGCCCCGTCTCTCTCGCTCTCTCTCTCCCCGAGCCCCGTCTCTCTCGCTCTCTCTCTCCCCGAGCCCCGTCTCTCTCGCTCTCACTCTCCCCGAGCCCCGTCTCTCTCGCTCTCTCTCTCCCCGAGCCCCGTCTCTCTCGCTCTCTCTCGCCCCGAGCCCCGTCTCTCTCGCTCTCTCTCTCCCCGAGCCCCGTCTCTCTCGCTCTCTCTCTCCCCGAGCCCCGTCTCTCTCGCTCTCTCTCTCCCCGAGCCCCGTCTCTCTCGCTCTCTCTCTCCCCGAGCCCCGTCTCTCTCGCTCTCTCTCGCCCCGAGCCCCGTCTCTCTCGCTCTCTCTCTCCCCGAGCCCCGTCTCTCTCGCTCTCTCTCTCCCCGAGCCCCGTCTCTCTCGCTCTCTCTCTCCCCGAGCCCCGTCTCTCTCGCTCTCTCTCTCCCCGAGCCCCGTCTCTCTCGCTCTCTCCCCGAGCCCCGTCTCTCTCGCTCTCTCCCCGAGCCCCGTCTCTCTCGCTCTCTCCCCGAGCCCCGTCTCTCTCGCTCTCTCTCTCCCCGAGCCCCGTCTCTCTCTCCCCGAGCCCCGTCTCTCTCGCTCTCTCTCTCCCCGAGCCCCGTCTCTCTCGCTCTCTATCTCCCAGAGCCCCGTCTCTCTCGCTCTCTCTCTCCCCGAGCCCCGTCTCTCTCGCTCTCTCTCTCCCCGAGCCCCGTCTCTCTCGCTCTCTCTCTCCCCGAGCCCCGTCTCTCTCGCTCTCTCCCCGAGCCCCGTCTCTCTCGCTCTCTCTCTCCCCGAGCCCCGTCTCTCTCGCTCTCTCTCTCCCCGAGCCCCGTCTCTCTCGCTCTCTCCCCGAGCCCCGTCTCTCTCGCTCTCTCTCTCCCCGAGCCCCGTCTCTCTCGCTCTCTCTCTCCCCGAGCCCCGTCTCTCTCGCTCTCTCTCTCCCCGAGCCCCGTCTCTCTCGCTCTCTCTCTCCCCGAGCCCCGTCTCTCTCGCTCTCTCTCTCCCCGAGCCCCGTCTCTCTCGCTCTCTCTCTCCCCGAGCCCCGTCTCTCTCGCTCTCTCTCTCCCCGAGCCCCGTCTCTCTCGCTCTCTCTCTCCCCGAGCCCCGTCTCTCTCGCTCTCTCTCTCCCCGAGCCCCGTCTCTCTCGCTCTCTCTCTCCCCGAGCCCCGTCTCTCTCGCTCTCTCTCTCCCCGAGCCCCGTCTCTCTCGCTCTCTCTCTCCCCGAGCCCCGTCTCTCTCGCTCTCTCTCTCCCCGAGCCCCGTCTCTCTCGCTCTCTCTCCCCGAGCCCCGTCTCTCTCGCTCTCTCTCTCCCCGAGCCCCGTCTCTCTCGCTCTCTCTCTCCCCGAGCCCCGTCTCTCTCGCTCTCTCTCTCCCCGAGCCCCGTCTCTCTCGCTCTCTCTCTCCCCGAGCCCCGTCTCTCTCGCTCTCTCTCTCCCCGAGCCCCGTCTCTCTCGCTCTCTCTCTCCCCGAGCCCCGTCTCTCTCGCTCTCTCTCTCCCCGAGCCCCGTCTCTCTCGCTCTCTCTCTCCCCGAGCCCCGTCTCTCTCGCTCTCTCTCTCCCCGAGCCCCGTCTCTCTCGCTCTCTCTCTCCCCGAGCCCCGTCTCTCTCTCTCTCCCCGAGCCCCGTCTCTCTCTCTCCCCGAGCCCCGTCTCTCTCTCTCTCCCCGAGCCCCGTCTCTCTCTCTCTCCCCGAGCCCCGTCTCTCTCTCTCTCTCCCCGAGCCCCGTCTCTCTCGCTCTCTCTCTCCCCGAGCCCCGTCTCTCTCTCTCTCCCCGAGCCCCGTCTCTCTCTCTCTCCCCGAGCCCCGTCTCTCTCTCTCTCTCCCCGAGCCCCGTCTCTCTCGCTCTCTCTCTCCCCGAGCCCCGTCTCTCTCGCTCTCTCTCTCCCCGAGCCCCGTCTCTCTCGCTCTCTATCTCCCAGAGCCCCGTCTCTCTCGCTCTCTCTCTCCCCGAGCCCCGTCTCTCTCGCTCTCTCCCCGAGCCCCGTCTCTCTCGCTCTCTCCCCGAGCCCCGTCTCTCTCGCTCTCTCCCCGAGCCCCGTCTCTCTCGCTCTCTCCCCGAGCCCCGTCTCTCTCGCTCTCTCCCCGAGCCCCGTCTCTCTCTCTCCCCGAGCCCCGTCTCTCTCTCTCTCCCCGAGCCCCGTCTCTCTCTCTCTCCCCGAGCCCCGTCTCTCTCTCTCTCTCCCCGAGCCCCGTCTCTCTCTCTCTCTCCCCGAGCCCCGTCTCTCTCTCTCTCTCTCTCCGAGCCCCGTCTCTCCCTCTCTCTCCGAGCCCCGTCTCTCCCTCTCTCTCCGAGCCCCGTCTCTCTCTCTCTCTCTCTCCGAGCCCCGTCTCTCTCTCTCTCCCCGAGCCCCGTCTCTCTCTCTCTCCCCGAGCCCCGTCTCTCTCTCTCTCCCCGAGCCCCGTCTCTCTCTCTCTCCCCGAGCCCCGTCTCTCTCTCTCTCCCCGAGCCCCGTCTCTCTCTCTCTCCCCGAGCCCCGTCTCTCTCGCTCTCTCCCCGAGCCCCGTCTCTCTCTCTCTCTCCCCGAGCCCCGTCTCTCTCTCTCTCTCTCTCCGAGCCCCGTCTCTCCCTCTCTCTCCGAGCCCCGTCTCTCCCTCTCTCTCCGAGCCCCGTCTCTCTCTCGCTCTCTCCCCGAGCCCCGTCTCTCTCGCTCTCTCCCCGAGCCCCGTCTCTCTCGCTCTCTCCCCGAGCCCCGTCTCTCTCGCTCTCTCCCCGAGCCCCGTCTCGCTCTCTCCCCGAGACCCGTCTCGCTCACTCCCCGAGACCCGTCTCGCTCTCTCCCCGAGACCCGTCTCGCTCTCTCCCCGAGACCCGTCTCGCTCTCTCCCCGAGACCCGTCTCGCTCTCTCCCCGAGACCCGTCTCGCTCTCTCCCCGAGCCCCGTCGCGCTCTCTCCCCGAGCCCCGCCTCTCTCTCTCCCCGAGCCCCGTCTCTCTCTCTCTCCCCGAGCCCCGTCTCTCTCGCTCTCTCTCCCCGAGCTCCGTCTCTCGCTCTCGCTCTCTCCCCGAGCCCCGTCTCTCTCGCTGTCTCCCCGAGCCCCGTCTCTCTCGCTCTCTCCCCGAGCCCCGTCTCGCTCTCTCCCGGAGACCCGTCTCGCTCTCTCCCTGAGCCCCGTCGCGCTCTCTCCCCGAGCCCCGTCGCGCTCTCTCCCCGAGCCCCGTCGCGCTCTCTCCCCGAGCCCCGTCGCGCTCTCTCCCCGAGCCCCGTCTCTCTCTCTCCCCGAGCCCCGTCTCTCTCTCTCCCCGAGCCCCGTCTCTCTCTCTCTCCCCGAGCCCCGTCTCTCTCGCTCTCTCTCCCCGAGCTCCGTCTCTCTCTCTCGCTCTCTCCCCGAGCCCCGTCTCTCTCGCTCTCTCTCCCCGAGCCCCGTCTCTCTCGCTCTCTCTCCCCGAGCCCCGTCTCTCTCGCTCTCTCCCCGAGCTCCGTCTCTCTCTCTCTCGCTCTCTCTCTCCCCGAGCTCCGTCTCTCTCTCTCTCGCTCTCTCTCTCCCCGAGCCCCGTCTCTCTCGCTCTCTCTCTCTCCCCGAGCCCCGTCTCTCTCTCCCCGAGCCCCGTCTCTCTCTCCCCGAGCCCCGTCTCTCTCTCCCCGAGCCCCGTCTCTCTCTCCCCGAGCCCCGTCTCTCTCTCCCCAAGCCCCGTCTCTCTCTCCCCGAGCCCCGTCTCTCTCGCTCTCTCTCTCCCCGTGCCCCGTCTCTCTCTCTGTCTCTCCCCGAGCCCCGTCTCTCTCTGTCGCTCTCCCCGAGCCCCGTCTCTCTCTGTCGCTCTCCCCGAGCCCCGTCTCTCTCTGTCGCTCTCCCCGAGCCCCGTCTCTCTCGCTCTGTCTCCCCGAGCCCCGTCTCTCTCGCTCTCTCCCCGAGCCCCGTCTCTCTCGCTCTCTCCCCGAGCCCCGTCTCTCTCGCTCTCTCCCCGAGCCCCGTCGCGCTCTCTCCCCGAGCCCCGCCTCTCTCTCTCCCCGAGCCCCGCCTCTCTCTCTCCCCGAGCCCCGTCTCTCTCTCTCTCCCCGAGCCCCGTCTCTCTCGCTCTCTCTCCCCGAGCTCCGTCTCTCGCTCTCGCTCTCTCCCCGAGCCCCGTCTCTCTCGCTGTCTCCCCGAGCCCCGTCTCTCTCGCTCTCTCCCCGAGCCCCGTCTCGCTCTCTCCCGGAGACCCGTCGCGCTCTCTCCCCGAGCCCCGTCGCGCTCTCTCCCCGAGCCCCGTCTCTCTCTCTCCCCGAGCCCCGTCTCTCTCTCTCCCCGAGCCCCGTCTCTCTCTCTCTCCCCGAGCCCCGTCTCTCTCGCTCTCCCCGAGCCCCGTCTCTCTCGCTCTCTCTCCCCGAGCTCCGTCTCTCTCTCTCGCTCTCTCCCCGAGCCCCGTCTCTCTCGCTCTCTCTCCCCGAGCCCCGTCTCTCTCGCTCTCTCTCCCCGAGCCCCGTCTCTCTCGCTCTCTCTCCCCGAGCCCCGTCTCTCTCGCTCTCTCCCCGAGCTCCGTCTCTCTCTCTCTCGCTCTCTCTCTCCCCGAGCCCCGTCTCTCTCGCTCTCTCTCTCTCCCCGAGCCCCGTCTCTCTCTCCCCGAGCCCCGTCTCTCTCTCCCCGAGCCCCGTCTCTCTCTCCCCGAGCCCCGTCTCTCTCTCCCCGAGCCCCGTCTCTCTCTCCCCGAGCCCCGTCTCTCTCTCCCCGAGCCCCGTCTCTCTCGCTCTCTCTCTCCCCGTGCCCCGTCTCTCTCTCTGTCTCTCCCCGAGCCCCGTCTCTCTCTGTCGCTCTCCCCGAGCCCCGTCTCTCTCTGTCGCTCTCCCCGAGCCCCGTCTCTCTCTGTCGCTCTCCCCGAGCCCCGTCTCTCTCGCTCTCTCTCCCCGAGCCCCGTCTCTCTCGCTCTCTCCCCGAGCCCCGTCTCTCTCGCTCTCTCTCCCCGAGCCCCGTCTCTCTCGCTCTCTCTCCCCGAGCCCCGTCTCTCTCGCTCTCTCTCCCCGAGCCCCGTCTCTCTCGCTCTCTCTCCCCGAGCCCCGTCTCTCTCGCTCTCTCCCCGAGCCCCGTCTCTCTCGCTCTCTCCCCGAGCCCCGTCTCTCTCGCTCTCTCCCCGAGCCCCGTCTCTCTCTCTCTCCCCGAGCCCCGTCTCTCTCTCTCTCTCTCTCTCTCTCCGAGCCCCGTCTCTCTCTCTCTCTCTCTCTCCGAGCCCCGTCTCTCTCTCTCGCTCTCTCCCCGAGGCCCGTCTCTCTCGCTCTCTCCCCGAGCCCCTTCTCTCTCGCTCTCTCCCCGATCCCCGTCTCTCTCTCTCTCCGAGCCCCGTCTCTCTCTCTCTCTCTCTCTCTCCGAGCCCCGTCTCTCTCTCTCGCTCTCTCCCCGAGGCCCGTCTCTCTCGCTCTCTCCCCGAGCTCAGTCTCTCTCGCTCTCTCCCCGAGCTCCGTCTCTCTCTCTCGCTCTCTCCCCGAGCCCCGTCTCTCTCGCTCTCTCCCCGAGACCCGTCTCTCTCGCTCTCTCCCCGAGACCCGTCTCTCTCGCTCTCTCCCTGAGACCCGTCTCTCTCGCTCTCTCCCCGAGACCCGTCTCGCTCTCTCCCCGAGCCCCGTCTCTCTCTCTCTCTCTCTCTCTCTCCGAGCCCCGTCTCTCTCTCTCTCTCTCTCTCTCTCTCTCTCCGAGCCCCGTCTCTCTCTCTCGCTCTCTCCCCGAGGCCCGTCTCTCTCGCTCTCTCCCCGAGCTCAGTCTCTCTCGCTCTCTCCCCGAGCTCCGTCTCTCTCTCTCGCTCTCTCCCCGAGCCCCGTCTCTCTCGCTCTCTCCCCGAGACCCGTCTCTCTCGCTCTCTCCCCGAGACCCGTCTCTCTCGCTCTCTCCCCGAGACCCGTCTCTCTCGCTCTCTCCCCGAGACCCGTCTCGCTCTCTCCCCGAGCCCCGTCTCTCTCTCTCTCCCCGAGCCCCGTCTCTCTCTCTCTCTCTCTCCCCGAGCCCCGTCTCTCTCGCTCTCTCCCCGAGCCCCGTCTCTCTCGCTCTCTCCCCGAGCCCCGTCTCTCTCGCTCTCTCCCCGAGCCCCGTCTCTCTCGCTCTCTCCCCGAGCCCCGTCTCTCTCGCTCTCTCCCCGAGCCCCGTCTCTCTCGCTCTCTCCCCGAGCCCAGTCTCTCTCGCTCTCTCCCCGAGCCCCGTCTCTCTCACTCTCTCCCCGAGCCCCGTCTCTCTCGCTCTCTCCCCGAGCCCCGTCTCTCGCTCTCCCCGAGCCCCGTCTCTCGCTCTCCCCGAGCCCCGTCTCTCTCTCTCTCCCCGAGCCCCGTCTCTCTCTCTCTCCCCGAGCCCCGTCTCTCTCTCTCTCTCCCCGAGCCCCGTCTCTCTCTCTCTCCCCGAGCCCCGTCTCTCTCTCTCTCTCTCTCCGAGCCCCGTCTCTCTCTCTCTCTCTCTCCGAGCCCCGTCTCTCTCTCTCTCTCTCTCCGAGCCCCGTCTCTCTCTCTCCCCGAGCCCCGTCTCTCTCTCTCCCCGAGCCCCGTCTCTCTCTCTCTCCCCGAGCCCCGTCTCTCTCTCTCTCCCCGAGCCACGTCTCTCTCTCTCTCCCCGAGCCCCGTCTCTCTCTCTCTCTCCGAGCCCCGTCTCTCTCTCTCTCTCTCTCCGAGCCCCGTCTCTCTCTCTCTCTCTCTCCGAGCCCCGTCTCTCTCTCTCTCCCCGAGCCCTGTCTCTCTCTCTCTCTCTCCGAGCCCCGTCTCTCTCGCTCTCTCCCCGAGCCCCGTCTCTCTCGCTCTCTCCCCGAGCCCCGTCTCTCTCGCTCTCTCCCCGAGCCCCGTCTCTCGCTCTCCCCGAGCCCCGTCTCTCTCTCTCCCCGAGCCCCGTCTCTCTCTCTCTCCCCGAGCCCCGTCTCTCTCTCTCTCCCCGAGCCCCGTCTCTCTCTCTCTCTCTCTCCGAGCCCCGTCTCTCTCTCTCTCTCTCTCCGAGCCCCGTCTCTCTCTCTCTCCCCGAGCCCCGTCTCTCTCTCTCTCCCCGAGCCCCGTCTCTCTCTCTCTCTCCCCGAGCCCCGTCTCTCTCTCTCTCTCTCTCTCTCCCCGAGCCCCGTCTCTCTCGCTCTCTCCCCGAGCCCCGTCTCTCTCGCTCTCTCCCCGAGCCCCGTCTCTCTCGCTCTCTCCCCGAGCCCAGTCTCTCTCGCTCTCTCCCCGAGCCCCGTCTCTCTCGCTCTCTCCCCGAGCCCCGTCTCTCTCGCTCTCTCCCCGAGCCCCGTCTCTCGCTCTCCCCGAGCCCCGTCTCTCGCTCTCCCCGAGCCCCGTCTCTCTCTCTCTCCCCGAGCCCCGTCTCTCTCTCTCTCCCCGAGCCCCGTCTCTCTCTCTCTCTCCCCGAGCCCCGTCTCTCTCTCTCTCCCCGAGCCCCGTCTCTCTCTCTCTCTCTCTCCGAGCCCCGTCTCTCTCTCTCTCTCTCTCCGAGCCCCGTCTCTCTCTCTCTCTCTCTCCGAGCCCCGTCTCTCTCTCTCCCCGAGCCCCGTCTCTCTCTCTCCCCGAGCCCCGTCTCTCTCTCTCTCCCCGAGCCCCGTCTCTCTCTCTCTCCCCGAGCCACGTCTCTCTCTCTCTCCCCGAGCCCCGTCTCTCTCTCTCTCTCCGAGCCCCGTCTCTCTCTCTCTCTCTCTCCGAGCCCCGTCTCTCTCTCTCTCTCTCTCCGAGCCCCGTCTCTCTCTCTCTCCCCGAGCCCTGTCTCTCTCTCTCTCTCTCCGAGCCCCGTCTCTCTCGCTCTCTCCCCGAGCCCCGTCTCTCTCGCTCTCTCCCCGAGCCCCGTCTCTCTCGCTCTCTCCCCGAGCCCCGTCTCTCGCTCTCCCCGAGCCCCGTCTCTCTCTCTCCCCGAGCCCCGTCTCTCTCTCTCTCCCCGAGCCCCGTCTCTCTCTCTCTCCCCGAGCCCCGTCTCTCTCTCTCTCTCTCTCCGAGCCCCGTCTCTCTCTCTCTCTCTCTCCGAGCCCCGTCTCTCTCTCTCCCCGAGCCCCGTCTCTCTCTCTCTCCCCGAGCCCCGTCTCTCTCTCTCTCCCCGAGCCCCGTCTCTCTCTCTCTCTCCCCGAGCCCCGTCTCTCTCTCTCTCTCTCTCTCTCTCCGAGCCCCGTCTCTCTCTCTCTCTCTCTCCGAGCCCCGTCTCTCTCTCTCTCCCCGAGCCCTGTCTCTCTCTCTCTCTCTCTCTCCGAGCCCCGTCTCTCTCTCTCTCCCCGAGCCCCGTCTCTCTCTCTCTCCCCGAGCCCCGTCTCTCTCTCTCTCTCTCCCCGAGCCCCGTCTCTCTCTCTCTCTCTCCCCGAGCCCCGTCTCTCTCTCTCTCTCTCTCTCTCCGAGCCCCGTCTCTCCCTCTCTCTCCGAGCCCCGTCTCTCTCTCTCTCTCCGAGCCCCGTCTCTCTCTCTCTCCCCGAGCCCCGTCTCTCTCTCTCTCCCCGAGCCCCGTCTCTCTCTCTCTCTCTCCGAGCCCCGTCTCTCTCTCCGAGCCCCGTCTCTCTCTCTCTCTCTCTCCGAGCCCCGTCTCTCTCGCTCTCTCTCTCTCCGAGCCCGTCTCTCTCTCTCGCTCTCTCCCCGAGCTCCGTCTCTCTCTCTCGCTCTCTCCCCGAGCCCCGTCTCTCTCGCTCTCTCCCCGAGCCCCGTCTCTCTCGCTCTCTCCCCGAGCCCCGTCTCTCTCGCTCTCTCCCCGAGCCCCGTCTCGCTCTCTCCCCGAGACCCGTCTCGCTCACTCCCCGAGACCCGTCTCGCTCTCTCCCCGAGACCCGTCTCGCTCTCTCCCCGAGCCCCGTCGCGCTCTCTCCCCGAGCCCCGTCTCTCTCTCTCCCCGAGCCCCGTCTCTCTCTCTCTCCCCGAGCCCCGTCTCTCTCGCTCTCTCTCCCCGAGCTCCCTCGCTCTCTCTCCCCGAGCTCCGTCTCTCGCTCTCTCCCCGAGCCCCGTCTCTCTCGCTGTCTCCCCGAGCCCCGTCTCTCTCGCTCTCTCCCCGAGCCCCGTCTCGCTCTCTCCCCGAGACCCGTCTCGCTCTCTCCCCGAGCCCCGTCGCGCTCTCTCCCCGAGCCCCGTCGCGCTCTCTCCCCGAGCCCCGTCGCGCTCTCTCCCCGAGCCCCGTCTCTCTCTCTCCCCGAGCCCCGTCTCTCTCTCTCTCCCCGAGCCCCGTCTCTCTCGCTCTCTCCCCGAGCTCCGTCTCTCTCTCTCGCTCTCTCCCCGAGCCCCGTCTCTCTCGCTCTCTCCCCGAGCCCCGTCTCTCTCGCTCTCTCTCCCCGAGCCCCGTCTCTCTCGCTCTCTCCCCGAGCTCCGTCTCTCTCTCTCTCGCTCTCTCTCTCCCCGAGCCCCGTCTCTCTCGCTCTCTCCCCGAGCCCCGTCTCTCTCTCTCGCTCTCTCCCCGAGCCCCGTCTCTCTCGCTCTCTCCCCGAGCTCCGTCTCTCTCTCTCTCGCTCTCTCTCTCCCCGAGCCCCGTCTCTCTCGCTCTCTCTCTCCCCGAGCCCCGTCTCTCTCGCTCTCTCTCTCTCCCCGAGCCCCGTCTCTCTCTCCCCGAGCCCCGTCTCTCTCTCCCCGAGCCCCGTCTCTCTCTCCCCGAGCCCCGTCTCTCTCGCTCTCTCTCTCCCCGTGCCCCGTCTCTCTCTCTCTCTCTCCCTGAGCCCCGTCTCTCTCTGTCGCTCTCTCTCCCCGAGCCCCGTCTCTCTCGCTCTCTCTCCCCGAGCCCCGTCTCTCTCGCTCTCTCCCCGAGCCCCGTCTCTCTCGCTCTCTCCCCGAGCCCCGTCTCTCTCGCTCTCTCCCCGAGCCCCGTCTCTCTCGTTCTCTCTCTCCCCGAGCACCGTCTCTCTCGCTCTCTCTCTCGCTCTCTCCCCGAGCTCCGTCTCTCTCTCTCTCGCTCTCTCTCTCCCCGAGCCCCGTCTCTCTCGCTCTCTCTCTCCCCGAGCCCCGTCTCTCTCGCTCTCTCTCTCCCCGAGCCCCGTCTCTCTCGCTCTCTCTCTCTCCCCGAGCCCCGTCTCTCTCTCCCCGAGCCCCGTCTCTCTCTCCCCGAGCCCCGTCTCTCTCTCCCCGAGCCCCGTCTCTCTCGCTCTCTCTCTCCCCGTGCCCCGTCTCTCTCTCTCTCTCTCCCCGAGCCCCGTCTCTCTCTGTCGCTCTCTCTCCCCGAGCCCCGTCTCTCTCGCTCTCTCTCCCCGAGCCCCGTCTCTCTCGCTCTCTCCCCGAGCCCCGTCTCTCTCGCTCTCTCCCCGAGCCCCGTCTCTCTCGCTCTCTCCCCGAGCCCCGTCTCTCTCGCTCTCTCCCCGAGCCCCGTCTCTCTCTCCCCGAGCCCCGTCTCTCTCGCTCTCTCTCCCCGAGCCCCGTCTCTCTCGCTCTCTCTCCCCGAGCCCCGTCTCTCTCGCTCTCTCCCCGAGCCCCGTCTCTCTCGCTCTCTCCCCGAGCCCCTTCTCTCTCGCTCTCTCCCCGAGCCCCGTCTCTCTCTCTCTCTCTCTCTCTCTCTCCGAGCCCCGTCTCTCTCTCTCTCTCTCTCTCTCTCTCTCCGAGCCCCGTCTCTATCTCTCGCTCTCTCCCCGAGGCCCGTCTCTCTCGCTCTCTCCCCGAGCTCCGTCTCTCTCGCTCTCTCCCCGAGCTCCGTCTCTCTCTCTCGCTCTCTCCCCGAGCCCCGTCTCTCTCGCTCTCTCCCCGAGACCCGTCTCTCTCGCTCTCTCCCCGAGACCCGTCTCTCTCGCTCTCTCCCCGAGACCCGTCTCGCCTTCTCCCCGAGCCCCATCTCTCTCGCTCTCTCCCCGAGCTCCGTCTCTCTCTCTCGCTCTCTCCCCGAGCCCCGTCTCTCTCGCTCTCTCTCCCCGAGCCCCGTCTCTCTCGCTCTCTCCCCGAGCCCCGTCTCTCTCGCTCTCTCCCCGAGCCCCTTCTCTCTCGCTCTCTCCCCGAGCCCCTTCTCTCTCGCTCTCTCCCCGAGCCCCGTCTCTCTCTCTCTCTCTCTCTCTCCGAGCCCCGTCTCTCTCTCTCTCTCTCTCTCTCTCTCTCTCCGAGCCCCGTCTCTCTCTCTCGCTCTCTCCCCGAGGCCCGTCTCTCTCGCTCTCTCCCCGAGCTCCGTCTCTCTCGCTCTCTCCCCGAGCCCCGTCTCTCTCTCTCTCTCTCTCTCTCTCTCTCCGAGCCCCGTCTCTCTCTCTCTCTCTCTCTCCGAGCCCCGTCTCTCTCTCTCGCTCTCTCCCCGAGCCCCGTCTCTCTCTCTCGCTCTCTCCCCGAGCCCCGTCTCTCTCGCTCTCTCCCCGAGACCCGTCTCTCTCGCTCTCTCCCCGAGACCCGTCTCGCTCTCTCACCGAGACCCGTCTCGCTCTCTCCCCGAGCCCCGTCTCTCTCTCTCTCCCCGAGCCCCGTCTCTCTCTCTCTCTCTCCCGAGCCCCGTCTCTCTCTCTCCCCGAGCCCCGTCTCTCTCTCTCCCCGAGCCCCGTCTCGCTCTCTCCCCGAGCCCCGTCTCGCTCTCTCCCCGAGCCCCGTCTCTCTCTCTCCCCGAGCCCCGTCTCTCTCTCTCGCTCTCTCCCCGAGGCCCGTCTCTCTCGCTCTCTCCCGAGCTCCGTCTCTCTCTCTCGCTCTCTCCCCGAGCCCCGTCTCTCTCGCTCTCTCCCCGAGCCCCGTCTCGCTCTCTCCCCGAGCCCCGTCTCTCTCTCTCTCCCCGAGCCCCGTTTCTCTCTCTCTCCCCGAGCCCCGTCTCTCTCTCTCTCCCCGAGCCCCGTCTCTCTCTCTCTCCCCGAGCCCCGTCTCGCTCTCTCCACGAGCCCCGTCTCACTCTCTCTCTCGCTCTCTCCCCGAGCCCCGTCTCTCGCTAATCGCTCTCTCCCCGAGCCCCGTCTCGCTCTCTCCCCGAGCCCCGTCTCGCTCTCTCCACGAGCCCCGTCTCGCTCTCTCTCCCGCTCTCCTCCCCGAGCCCCGTCTCTCGCTATCGCTCTCTCCTCGAGCCCCGTCTCTCTCTCTCTCGCTCTCTCCCCGAGCCCCGTCTCTCTCCCCGAGCCCCGTCTCGCTCTCTCCCCGAACCCCGTCTCTCTCGCTCTCTCCCCGAGCCCCGTCTCTCTCTCTCGCTCTCTCCCCGAGCCCCGTCTCTCTCTCTCTCTCTCTCTCGCTCTCTCCCCGAGCTCCGTCTCTCTCTCTCGCTCTCTCCGCGAGCCCCGTCTCTCGCTCTCTCCCCCGAGCCCGTCTCTCTCTCTCTCCCCGAGCCCCGTCTCTCTCGCTCTCTCTCCCCGAGCCCCGTTTCTCTCGCTCTCTCCGCGAGCCCCGTCTCTCTCGCTCTCTCTCCCCGAGCCCCGTCTCTCTCGCTCTCTCTCCCCGAGCCCCGTCTCTCTCGCTCTCTCTCCCCGAGCCCCCGTCTCTCTCTCTCGCTCTCTCCCCGAGCCCCGTCTCTCTCTCGCTCTCTCCCCGAGCCCCGTCTCTCTCCCCGAGCCCCGTCTCGCTCTCTCCCCGAACCCCGTCTCTCTCGCTCTCTCCCCGAGCCCC
This sequence comes from Chiloscyllium plagiosum, assembly GCF_037043375.1. Classification (NCBI taxonomy): domain Eukaryota; kingdom Metazoa; phylum Chordata; class Chondrichthyes; order Orectolobiformes; family Hemiscylliidae; genus Chiloscyllium; species Chiloscyllium plagiosum. Next base: position 9,571 of record NW_028270278.1, on the reverse strand, counting down.
GTCTCTCTCGATCTCTCCCCAAGCCCCGTCTCTCTCTCTCGCTCTCTCCCCGAGCCCCGTCTCTCTCTCTCGCTCTCTCCCCGAGCCCGTCTCTCTCTCTCGCTCTCTCCCCGAGCTCCGTCTCTCTCCCCGAGCCCCGTCTCTCTCTCTCTCTCTCCCTGAGCCCCGTCTCTCTCCCTCTCTCCCCGAGCCCCGTCTCTCTCGCTCTCTCCCCGAGCCCCGTCTCTCTCTCTCCCCGAGCCCCGTCTCTCTCTCTCCCCGAGCCCCGTCTCTCTCGCTCTCTCCCCGAGCCCCGTCTCTCTCGCTCTCTCCCCGAGCCCCGTCTCTCTCTCTCCCCGAGCCCCGTCTCTCTCTCTCCCCGAGCCCAGTCTCTCTCTCTCCCCGAGCCCCGTCTCTCTCTCTCCCCGAGCCCCGTCTCTCTCTCTCCCCGAGCCCCGTCTCTCTCTCTCTCCCCGAGCCCCGTCTCTCTCTCTCGCTCTCTCCCCGAGCCCCATCTCTCTCTCTCTCTCTCTCCCCGAGCCCCGTCTCTCTCTCTCTCTCCCCGAGCCCCGTCTCTCTCCCTCTCTCCCCGAGCCCCGTCTCTCTCCCTCTCTCCCCGAGCCCCGTCTCTCTCGCTCTCTCCCGAGCCCCGTCTCTCTCTCTCCCCGAGGCCCGTCTCTCTCTCTCCCCGAGCCCCGTCTCTCTCTCTCCACGAGCCCCGTCTCTCTCTCTCTCCCCGAGCCCCGTCTCTCTCTCTCGCTCTCTCCCCGAGCCCCGTCTCTCGCTATCGCTCTCTCCCCGAGCCCCGTCTCTCTCTCTCTCTCTCTCGCTCTCTCCCCGAGCCCCGTCTCGCTCTCTCCCCGAGCCCCGTCTCTCTCTCTCTCTCGTTCTCTCCCCGAGCCCGTCTCTCTCTCTCTCTCGCTCTCTCCCCGAGCCCCGTCTCTCTCGCTCTCTCTCCCCGAGCCCCGTCTCTCTCGCTCTCTCTCCCCGAGCCCCGTCTCTCTCGCTCTCTCCGCGAGCCCCGTCTCTCTCTCTCTCTCTCTCCCCGAGCCCCGTCTCTCTCGCTCTCTCTCCCCGAGCCCCGTCTCTCTCGCTCTCTCCGCGAGCCCCGTCTCTCTCTCTCCCCGAGCCCCGTCTCTCTCTCTCTCTCTCTCTCTCTCTCCCCGAGCCCCGTCTCTCTCTCTCGCTCTCTCTCCCCGAGCCCCGTCTCTCTCTCTCTCGCTCTCTCTCCCCGAGCCCCGTCTCTCTCTCTCGCTCTCTCCCCGAGCCCCGTCTCTCTCGCTCTCTCCCCGAGGCCCGTCTCTCTCTCTCCCCGAGGCCCGTCTCTCTCTCTCCCCGAGCCCCGTCTCTCTCTCTCCACGAGCCCCGTCTCTCTCTCTCTCCCCGAGCCCCGTCTCTCTCTCTCTCCCCGAGCCCCGTCTCTCTCTCTCTCCCCGAGCCCCGTCTCTCTCTCTCGCTCTCTCCCCGAGCCCCATCTCTCTCTCTCGCTCTCTCCCCGAGCTCCATCTCTCTCTCTCGCTCTCTCCCTGAGCCCCGTCTCTCGCTATCGCTCTCTCCCCGAGCTCCGTCTCTCTCGCTCTCACTCTCCCCCGAGCCCCGTCTCTCTCTCTCTCTCGCTCTCTCCCCGAGCCCCGTCTCGCTCTCTCCCCGAGCCCCGTCTCTCTCTCTCTCTCGCTCTCTCCCCGAGCCCCGTCTCTCTCTCTCTCTCGCTCTCTCCCCGAGCCCCGTCTCTCTCTCTCTCTCGCTCTCTCCCGAGCCCCGTCTCTCTCTCTCTCTCTCTCTCTCCCCGAGCCCCGTCTCTCTCGCTCTCTCCGCGAGCCCCGTCTCTCTCTCTCCCCGAGCCCCGTCTCTCTCTCTCTCTCGCTCTCTCTCCCCGAGCCCCGTCTCTCTCTCTCGCTCTCTCTCCCCGAGCCCCGTCTCTCTCTCTCGCTCTCTCTCCCCGAGCCCCGTCTCTCTCTCTCGCTCTCTCCCCGAGCCCCGTCTCTCTCTCTCTCTCGCTCTCTCCCCGAGCCCCGTCTCTCTCTCTCTCGCTCTCTCCCCGAGCCCCGTCTCTCTCGCTCTCTCCCGAGCCCCGTCTCTCTCGCTCTCTCCCCGAGCCCCGTCTCTCTCGTTCTCTCCCGGAGCCCCGTCTCTCGCTCTCTCCCCAAGCCCCGTCTCTCTCTCCCGCTCTCTCCCCGAGCCCCGTCTCTCTTGCTCTCTCTCTCCCCGAGCCCCGTCTCTCTCGCTCTCTCCCCGAGCTCCGTCTCTCTCTCCCCGAGCCCCGTCTCTCTCTCTCCCTCTCTCCCCGAGCCCCGTCTCTCTCGCTCTCTCCCCGAGCCCCGTCTCTCTCTCTCCCCGAGCCCCGTCTCTCTCTCTCCCCGAGCCCCGTCTCTCTCGCTCTCTCCCCGAGCCCCGTCTCTCTCGCTCTCTCCCCGAGCCCCGTCTCTCTCGCTCTCTCCCCGAGCCCCGTCTCTCTCTCTCCCCGAGCCCCGTCTCTCTCTCTCCCCGAGCCCCGTCTCTCTCTCTCTCCCCGAGCCCCGTCTCTCTCTCTCTCCCCGAGCCCCGTCTCTCTCTCTCTCCCCGAGCCCCGTCTCTCTCTCTCTCCCCGAGCCCCGTCTCTCTCTCTCTCGCTCTCCTCCCCGAGCCCCGTCTCTCTCTCTCTCTCTCTCCCCGAGCCCCGTCTCTCTCTCTCTCTCCCCGAGCCCCGTCTCTCTCCCTCTCTCCCCGAGCCCCGTCTCTCTCCCTCTCTCCCCGAGCCCCGTCTCTCTCGCTCTCTCCCCGAGCCCCGTCTCTCTCTCTCCCCGAGGCCCGTCTCTCTCTCTCCCCGAGCCCCGTCTCTCTCTCTCCACGAGCCCCGTCTCTCTCTCTCTCCCCGAGCCCCGTCTCTCTCTCTCCCCGAGCCCCATCTCTCTCTCTCGCTCTCTCCCCGAGCCCCATCTCTCTCTCTCGCTCTCTCCCTGAGCCCCGTCTCTCTCTATCGCTCTCTCCCCGAGCTCCGTCTCTCTCGCTCTCACTCTCCCCGAGCCCCGTCTCTCTCTCTCTCTCTCTCGCTCTCTCCCCGAGCCCCGTCTCGCTCTCTCCCCGAGCCCCGTCTCTCTCTCTCTCTCGCTCTCTCCCCCGAGCCCCCGTCTCTCTCTCTCTCTCGCTCTCTCCCCGAGCCCCGTCTCTCTCGCTCTCTCTCCCCGAGCCCCGTCTCTCTCGCTCTCTCTCCCCGAGCCCCGTCTCTCTCTCTCTCTCCCCGAGCCCCGTCTCTCTCGCTCTCTCTCCCCGAGCCCCGTCTCTCTCGCTCTCTCCGCGAGCCCCGTCTCTCTCTCTCCCCGAGCCCCGTCTCTCTCTCTCTCTCTCTCTCTCCCCGAGCCCCGTCTCTCTCTCTCGCTCTCTCTCCCCGAGCCCCGTCTCTCTCTCTCGCTCTCACTCCCCGAGCCCCGTCTCTCTCTCTCGCTCTCTCCCCGAGCCCCGTCTCTCTCTCTCTCTCTCGCTCTCTCCCCGAGCCCCGTCTCTCTCTCTCGCTCTCTCCCCGAGCCCCGTCTCTCTCGCTCTCTCCCCGAGACCCGTCTCTCTCGCTCTCTCCCCGAGCCCCGTCTCTCTCGCTCTCTCCCCGAGCCCCGTCTCTCGCTCTCTCCCCGAGCCCCGTCTCTCTCTCTCGCTCTCTCCCCGAGCCCCGTCTCTCTTGCTCTCTCTCTCCCCGAGCCCCGTCTCTCTCGCTCTCTCCCCGAGCTCCGTCTCTCTCTCCCCGAGCCCCGTCTCTCTCTCTCCCCGAGCCCCGTCTCTCTCTCTCCCCGAGCCCCGTCTCTCTCTCTCTCTCTCTCCCGAGCCCCGTCTCTCTCGCTCTCTCCCCGAGCCCCGTCTCTCTCGCTCTCTCTCTCCCCGAGCCCGTCTCTCTCTCTCTCGCTCTCTCCCCGAGCCCCGTCTCTCTCGCTCTCTCACCGAGCTCCGTCTCTCTCGCTCCTCTCCCCGAGCCCCGTCTCTCTCGCTCTCTCTCTCCCCGAGCCCGTCTCTCTCTCTCGCTCTCACCCCGAGCCCCGTCTCTCTCGCTCTCTCCCCGAGCCCCGTCTCTCTCGCTCTCTCCCCGAGCCCCGTCTCTCTCTCTCTCTCCCCAAGCCCCGTCTCTCTCGCTCTCTCCCCAAGCCCCGTCTCTCTCGCTCTCTCTCTCCCCGAGCCCCGTCTCTCTCGCTCTCTCTCTCCCCCCGAGCCCCGTCTCTCTCGCTCTCTCTCTCCCCCCGAGCCCCGTCTCTCTCGCTCTCTCCCCGAGCCCCGTCTCTCTCGCTCTCATCCCCGAGCCCCGTCTCTCTCGCTCTCTCCCCGAGCCCCGTCTCTCTCGCTCTCTCCCCGAGCCCCGTCTCTCTCGCTCTCTCCCCGAGCCCCGTCTCTCTCGCTCTCTCTCTCCCCGAGCCCCGTCTCTCTCGCTCGCTCTCTCCCCGAGCCCCGTCTCTCTCGCTCGATCTCTCCCCGAGCCCCGTCTCTCTCGCTCTCTCCCCGAGCCCCGTCTCTCTCGCTCTCTCCCCGAGCCCCGTCTCTCTCGCTCTCCCCCGAGCCCCGTCTCTCTCTCTCTCTCCCCGAGCCCCGTCTCTCTCGCTCTCTCTCCCCGAGCCCCGTCTCTCTCGCTCTCTCCGCGAGCCCCGTCTCTCTCTCTCTCCCCGAGGCCCGTCTCTCTCTCTCTCTCTCTCTCTCTCCCCGAGCCCCGTCTCTCGCCTCTCTCCCCGAGCCCCGTCTCTCGCTCTCTCCCCGAGCCCCGTCTCTCTCTCTCTCCCCGAGCCCCGTCTCTCTCTCTCTCTCTCTCCCCGAGCCCCGTCTCTCTCTCTCTCCCCGAGCCCCGTCTCTCTCGCTCTCCCCGAGCCCCGTCTCTCTCTCTCTCCCCGAGCCCCGTCTATCTCTCTCTCTCTCTCTCTCCGAGCCCCGTCTCTCTCTCTCGCCCCGAGCCCCGTCTATCTCTCTCTCTCTCTCTCCGAGCCCCGTCTCTCTCTCTCTCTCTCTCCGAGCCCCGTCTCTCTCTCTCTCTCTCTCCGAGCCCCGTCTCTCTCTCTCTCTCCGAGCCCCGTCTCTCTCTCTCTCTCCGAGCCCCGTCTCTCTCGCTCTCTCTCTCTCTCCGAGCCCGTCTCTCTCTCTCGCTCTCTCCCCGAGCCCCGTCTCTCTCGCTCTCTCTCTCTCCCCGAGCCCCGTCTCTCTCTCTCTCCCCGAGCCCCGTCTCTCTCTCTCCCCGAGCCCCGTCTCTCTCTCTCTCTCCGAGCCCCGTCTCTCTCTCTCTCTCCGAGCCCCGTCTCTCTCTCTCGCTCTCTCCCCGAGCCCCGTCTCTCTCGCTCTCTCTCTCCCCGAGCCCCGTCTCTCTCGCTCTCTCTCTCCCCGAGCCCCGTCTCTCTCTCTCTCCCCGAGCCCCGTCTCTCTCTCTCTCCGAGCCCCGTCTCCCTCTCTCGCTCTCTCTCCCCGAGCCCCGTCACTCTCGCTCTCTCCGCGAGCCCCGTCTCTCTCCCTCCCCGAGCCCCGTCTCTCTCTCTCTCTCTCTCTCTCTCCCCGAGCCGCGTCTCTCTCTCTCGCTCTCTCTCCCCGAGCCCCGTCTCTCTCTCTCTCTCTCTCTCCCGAGCCCCGTCTCTCTCTCTCGCTCTCTCTCCCCGAGCCCCGTCTCTCTCTCTCGCTCTCTCTCTCCCCGAGCCCCGTCTCTCTCTCTCGCTCTCTCCCCGAGCCCCGTCTCTCTCTCTCTCTCTCTCGCTCTCTCCCCGAGCCCCATCTCTCTCTCTCGCTCTCTCCCCGAGCCCCGTCTCTCTCTCTCTCTCTCTCGCTCTCTCCCCGAGCCCCGTCTCTCTCGCTCTCTCTCCCCGAGCCCCGTCTCTCTCGCTCTCTCTCCCCGAGCCCCCGTCTCTCTCGCTCTCTCCCCGAGCCCCGTCTCTCTCGCTCTCTCTCCCCGAGCCCCGTCACTCTCGCTCTCTCCGCGAGCCCCGTCTCTCTCTCTCTCCCCGAGCCCCGTCTCTCTCTCTCTCCCGAGCCCCGTCTCTCTCTCTCTCTCTCTCTCTCTCTCTCCCCGAGCCCCGTCTCTCTCTCTCTCTCTCTCTCTCGCTCTCTCCCCGAGCCCCGTCTCTCTCTCTCTCTCTCGCTCTCTCCCCGAGCCCCGTCACTCTCGCTCTCTCCGCGAGCCCCGTCTCTCTCTCTCTCCCCGAGCCCCGTCTCTCTCTCTCTCCCCGAGCCCCGTCTCTCTCTCTCTCTCTCTCTCTCTCTCCCCGAGCCCCGTCTCTCTCTCTCTCTCTCTCTCTCTCTCTCTCCCCGAGCCCCGTCTCTCTCTCTCGCTCTCTCTCCCCGAGCCCCGTCTCTCTCTCTCTCTCTCTCTCCCCGAGCCCCGTCTCTCTCTCTCGCTCTCTCCCCCCGAGCCCCGTCTCTCTCTCTCGCTCTCTCTCCCCGAGCCCCGTCTCTCTCTCTCGCTCTCTCTCCCCGAGCCCCGTCTCTCTCTCTCCCCGAGCCCCGTCTCTCTCTCTCGCTCTCTCCCCGAGCCCCGTCTCTCTCTCTCGCTCTCTCCCCGAGCCCCGTCTCTGTCTCTCTCTCGCTCTCTCCCCGAGCCCCGTCTCTCTCTCTCGCTCTCTCCCCGAGCCCCGTCTCTCTCGCTCTCTCCCCGAGCCCCGTCTCTCTCGCTCTCTCCCCGAGCCCCGTCTCTCTCGCTCTCTCCCCAAGCCCCGTCTCTCTCTCTCGCTCTCTCCCCGAGCCCCGTCTCTCTTGCTCTCTCTCTCCCCGAGCCCCGTCTCTCTCGCTCTCTCCCCGAGCTCCGTCTCTCTCTCTCCCCGAGCCCCGTCTCTCTCTCTCGCTCTCTCCCTGAGCCCCGTCTCTCTCTCTCGCTCTCTCCCCGAGCCCCGTCTCTCTCGCTCTCTCTCTCCCCGAGCCCGTCTCTCTCTCTCTCGCTCTCTCCCCCCGAGCCCCGTCTCTCTCGCTCTCTCCCCGAGCTCCGTCTCTCTCGCTCTCTCCCCGAGCCCCGTCTCTCTCGCTCTCTCCCCGAGCCACGTCTCTCTCGCTCTCTCTCTCCCCGAGCCCGTCTCTCTCTCTCTCGCTCTCTCCCCGAGCCCCGTCTCTCTCGCTCTCTCACCGAGGCCCGTCTCTCTCGCTCTCTCCCCGAGCCCCGTCTCTCTCTCTCTCTCCCAAGCCCCGTCTCTCTCGCTCTCTCCCCCGAGCCCCGTCTCTCTCGCTCTCTCTCTCCCCGAGCCCCGTCTCTCTCGCTCTCTTCCCCGAGCCCCGTCTCTCTCGCTCTCTCACCGAGGCCCGTCTCTCTCGCTCTCTCCCCGAGCCCCGTCTCTCTCTCTCTCTCCCCGAGCCCCGTCTCTCTCGCTCTCTCCCCGAGCCCCGTCTCTCTCGCTCTCTCTCCCCGAGCCCCGTCTCTCTCGCTCTCTCCCCGAGCCCCGTCTCTCTCGCTCTCTCTCTCCCCGAGCCCCGTCTCTCTCGCTCTCTCTCTCTCCCCGAGCCCCGTCTCTCTCGCTCTCTCTCTCCCCGAGCCCCGTCTCTCTCGCTCTCTCTCTCTCCCCGAGCCCCGTCTCTCTCGCTCTCTCTCTCCCCGAGCCCCGTCTCTCTCGCTCTCTCTCTCCCCGAGCCCCGTCTCTCTCGCTCTCTCTCTCCCCGAGCCCCGTCTCTCTCGCTCTCTCCCCGAGCCCCGTCTCTCTCGCTCTCTCCCCGAGCCCCGTCTCTCTCGCTCTCTCCCCGAGCCCCGTCTCTCTCGCTCTCTCCCCGAGCCCCGTCTCTCTCGCTCTCTCCCGAGCCCCGTCTCTCTCGCTCTCTCCCCGAGCCCCGTCTCTCTCGCTCTCTCCCCGAGCCCCGTCTCTCTCGCTCTCTCCCCGAGCCCCGTCTCTCTCGCTCTCTCCCCGAGCCCCGTCTCTCTCGCTCTCTCCCCGAGCCCCGTCTCTCGCTCTCCCCGAGCCCCGTCTCTCTCTCTCTCCCCGAGCCCCGTCTCTCTCGCTCTCTCCCCGAGCCCCGTCTCTCGCTCTCCCCGAGCCCCGTCTCTCTCTCTCTCCCCGAGCCCCGTCTCTCTCTCTCTCCCCGAGCCCCATCTCTCTCTCTCTCCCCGAGCCCCGTCTCTCTCTCTCTCTCTCTCTCCCCGAGCCCCGTCTCTCTCTCTCTCCCCGAGCCCCGTCTCTCTCTCTCTCTCCCCGAGCCCCGTCTCTCTCGCTCTCTCCCCGAGCCCCGTCTCTCTCGCTCTCTCCCCGAGCCCCGTCTCTCGCTCTCCCCGAGCCCCGTCTCTCTCTCTCTCCCCGAGCCCCGTCTCTCTCGCTCTCTCCCCGAGCCCCGTCTCTCGCTCTCCCGAGCCCCGTCTCTCTCTCTCTCCCCGAGCCCCGTCTCTCTCTCTCTCCCCGAGCCCCATCTCTCTCTCTCTCCCCGAGCCCCGTCTCTCTCTCTCTCTCTCTCCCCGAGCCCCGTCTCTCTCTCTCTCCCCGAGCCCCGTCTCTCTCTCTCTCCCCGAGCCCCGTCTCTCTCTCTCTCCCCGAGCCCAGTCTCTCTCTCTCTCCCCGAGCCCCGTCTCTCTCTCTCTCCCCGAGCCCCGTCTCTCTCTCTCTCTCTCTCTCTCCGAGCCCCGTCTCTCTCTCTCTCTCTCTCCGAGCCCCGTCTCTCTCTCTCTCTCCCCGAGCCCCGTCTCTCTCGCTCTCTCTCTCTCCCCGAGCCCCGTCTCTCTCTCCCCGAGCCCCGTCTCTCTCTCCCCGAGCCCCGTCTCTCTCTCCCCGAGCCCCGTCTCTCTCTCCCCGAGCCCCGTCTCTCTCTCCCCGAGCCCGTCTCTGTCTCCCCGTGCCCCGTCTCCCTCTCTCTCTCTCCCCGAGCCCCGTCTCTCTCTGTCGCTCTCCCCGAGCCCCGTCTCTCTCGCTCTCTCTCCACGAGCCCCGTCTCTCTCGCTCTCTCCCCGAGCCCCGTCTCTCTCGCTCTCTCCCCGAGCCCCGTCTCTCTCGCTCTCTCCCCGAGCCCCGTCTCTCTCGCTCTCTCTCCACGAGCCCCGTCTCTCTCGCTCTCTCCCCGAGCCCCGTCTCTCTCGCTCTCTCCCCGAGCCCCGTCTCTCTCGCTCTCTCCCCGAGCCCCGTCTCTCTCGCTCTCTCCCCGAGCCCCGTCTCTCTCGCTCTCTCCCCGAGCCCCGTCTCTCTCGCTCTCTCCCCGAGCCCCGTCTCTCTCGCTCTCCCCGAGCCCCGTCTCGCTCTCTCCCCGAGCCCCGTCTCTCTCGTCTCTCCCCGAGCCCCGTCTCTCTCGCTCTCTCCCCGAGCCCCGTCTCTCTCTCTCGCTCTCTCCCCGAGCCCCGTCTCTCTCTCTCTCGCTCTCTCCCCGAGCCCCATCTCTCTCTCTCGCTCTCTCCCCGAGCTCCGTCTCTCTCTCTCTCGCTCTCTCCCCGAGCCCCGTCTCTCTCTCTCTCTCTCTCGCTCTCTCCGCGAGCCCGTCTCTCTCTCTCTCGCTCTCTCCCCGAGCTCCGTCTCTCTCTCTCGCTCTCTCCGCGAGCCCCGTCTCTCTCTCTCTCTCGCTCTCTCCCCGAGCCCCGTCTCTCGCTCTCTCCCGAGCCCCCGTCTCTCGCTCTCTCCCCGAGCCCCGTCTCTCTCTCTCTCTCTCCCCGAGCCCCGTCTCTCTCTCTCGCTCTCTCCCCGAGCCCCGTCTCTCTCTCTCGCTCTCTCCCCGAGCC